>NC_060162.1:1598480-1598905 GCF_021292245.1 Micropterus dolomieu
GCGTTTCAGTTGGGTGTGTGAGCGTTTCAGTTGTGTGTGTGAGCGTTTCAGTTGTGTGTGTGAGCGTTTCAGTTGTGTGTGTGAGAGCGTTTCAGTTGGGTGTGTGAGCGTTTCAGTTGTGTGTGTGAGAGCGTTTCAGTTGGGTGTGTGAGAGCGTTTCAGCTGTGTGTGAGAGTGTTTCAGTTGTGTGTGTGAGTGTTTCAGTTGTGTGTGTGTGAGAGTGTTTCAGTTCTGTGTGTGTGTGAGCGTTTCAGTTGCGTGTGAGAGCGTTTCAGCTGTGTGTGTGTGAGCGTTTCAGTTGTGTGTGTGTGAGCGTTTCAGTTGTGTGTGTGAGAGCGTTTCAGTTGTGTGTGTGTGTGTGAGCGTTTCAGTTGTGTGTGTGTGTGTGAGCGTTTCAGTTGTGTGTGTGTGTGTGAGCGTTTCAG
>NC_060162.1:1598925-1630109 GCF_021292245.1 Micropterus dolomieu
GAGCGTTTCAGTTGGGTGTGTGAGAGTGTTTCAGTTGGGTGTGTGTGTGTGAGTGTTTCAGTTGTGTGTGTGAGCGTTTCAGTTGTGTGTGTGAGCGTTTCAGTTGTGTGTGTGTGAGAGCGTTTCAGTTGTGTGTGTGAGAGCGTTTCAGTTCTGTGTGTGTGTGAGAGTGTTTCAGTTGTGTGTGTGAGAGTGTTTCAGTTCTGTGTGTGTGTGAGAGTGTTTCAGTTCTGTGTGTGTGTGAGAGTGTTTCAGTTGTGTGTGTGAGCGTTTCAGTTGTGTGTGTGAGAGCGTTTCAGTTGTGTGTGTGTGTGTGAGCGTTTCAGTTGTGTGTGTGTGTGTGAGCGTTTCAGTTGTGTGTGTGTGTGAGCGTTTCAGTTGTGTGTGTGTGTGAGCGTTTCAGTTGTGTGTGTGTGTGTGAGAGCGTTTCAGTTGTGTGTGTGAGCGTTTCAGTTGTGTGTGTGAGAGCGTTTCAGTTGGGTGTGTGAGAGCGTTTCAGTATAGTATGTGAATGAGTTTGGTTTCATGTGTATGTGAGAGGGAAAGTACATGTATATGCATGGTAATTCTGAATAATGTCCCTAAG
The DNA here is from genome assembly GCF_021292245.1 of Micropterus dolomieu. NCBI lineage: Eukaryota > Metazoa > Chordata > Actinopteri > Centrarchiformes > Centrarchidae > Micropterus > Micropterus dolomieu. The sequence continues at coordinate 1,599,512 of NC_060162.1, forward strand.
GGCACCTCATAGAGGTAAACAGCCGCCTGATGCTTCTCAGATTAGTTTTAATAACGGTAGAATGACTTCCGCTGAGACGCTTACATCCCCCGATTCCTAAGATTTTTGCTCCAACTGCTGATACGTCCAGTCTGCCAAACCTCCACCTGCTATAACAGGATCTGTTGAGATTGCCATGGCTGTTAAAGTGATCATATGGCACAGAGCTGCTGCCCTGGCTCTGCTCTGTATATATACACCAGGGGGGATTTGATTCCTCAGGCATGCTTGCTGGGTAAGCAGGGAGCAGCTTGATGCAGAGCCATGAATGCCAAACACGACTATATAACCAGTTGTTGCTATAAATGGTTTTATCTTGTAACGCGGTGTTCCTCGCTGAAATAATCAAATAAATGACACCTTTCAGGGTGTTATTTTCTTTATTTCCATCGTCTGTCTTCAGTGCAGGTTGGTGAAGCAGCAGACATTTGTCTTTAACTGAGTGTGGATGCTTTTGTACAGTGAACACGGTGACACGATCTGCACTTGAAATGTGATTTCAGCCTTAAAAGGACACTAAATCTGCCTGTGGATGCATATTTGGGAGGCTGCATAATCACAGTGCTGTACCTTTGTAAATAAGGAAGCAGAAGGATACAATTGATTGCTTAAAGCTGCTGTAGGCAGTTTCTTTCACAAGCATTTTTTGTTATATTTGTTGAAATTCTCTTTACATCCTGACAGCAATCAATAAATCAAATGCTCTGACCCAAAAATGAGAAAAACACAGTATCTGTGGCTCCTGCAGGAATGTAATTAGCATGGACAATCATTTCATTCAGTCCCAGTAAACTCTTGCTGGTTTCTCCAGTGTTGCTCACTCCACCTTTAAGTTAAAGGCAATAGCTTTGCTGGGTGATTTTATCATCACTTGCTCTGGTCAGTGATTTTAATCCCGTCTGCAGCTGGGTCATTTTTCACCCTCACCTCAGTTATAATCACAACTACAATCACCTCCTGTGGTTCTGTGTTCTGGCTGGTTCTTTGGTCATTTAAAACCCGTCTGGAGCTACGTCCTCATGCTTCTAATTTATTTATTCTTTTGTATTACTGCTCTGATAGATGCTAACACCGACATACAGGCCGGTTTGGGAACCAATATGAAAAAATGAAAGCCATCAAATGTGCGGTTGTAACGGCAGCTATACAGGGAACTGTTTATATTTAGTCAAATTGTCTCCATTAAAAGCAGCTGAATTAGCTGTTAGCAGTGGAACCTTGAACGTATGACAGCGATTCAAGTTTTATCTGAGCCTTCAGACTCGGCACCTCTCCCACTTGAACCTGGACTGGACTCATTTAATTAACAGCTGATGTTTACCTTGTTGTATTGGTACATTTACTTAAGTAAAATACTATCGTAGTATTTCTTCCACCACTGCAGGAGGAAAGCATCCTCTTTTCCATGAGCAGAAATGATTTCTCGTGTACTGTGACCTGTGTATTTGTGTACACAGAGTGAGATAATGACTGGCGAACAGCTGAGGCTACTGAACAGTTTATGCTGACCATCTGCAGAACGGCACCCTGGGAAATTAAGTAAGCAAACACTGTTAATTAGCGGAATATGTGTATGAATTAAAATCATTTACTGGTGATAACTGCATGTCTATGTATTATTGCAGTGGTGGAAGAAGTACTAAGAATCTTCATGTAAATGTACACCAATTACAATAATGTCAAAATTCTCATTTATAAGTAAAAGTCCTGCATTTTACTCTCAGCTTCAAGTAGTTTAATGTAGTACATGTATTATCAGCTTCATGAAGTTAAAGTATCAGCAGTAAAAGTACACAAGTATTATCAGCTTCATGAAGTTAAAGTATCAGCAGTAAAAGTACACAAGTATTATCAGCTTCATGAAGTTAAAGTATCAGCAGTAAAAGTACACAAGTATTATCAGCTTCATGTAGTTAAAGTATAGCAAGTAAAAGTACACAAGTATTATCAGCTTCATGAAGTTAAAGTATCAGCAGTAAAAGTACACAAGTATTATCAGCTTCATGAAGTTAAAGTATAGCAAGTAAAAGTACACAAGTACTATCAGCTTTGTGTAGTTAAAGTATCAGCAGTAAAAGTACAAAAGTATTCTCAGCTAAAGGATTCAGCAGTAAAAGTACACAAGTATTATCAGCTTCATGTAAAAACTATAATCTTTCCCTCTGAAATTTAATGGACTGGAAGTTTAAAGTTGCATAACATGAAAATACTAAAGTACAGTAAATGTACCTAACAATTGTACTTGAGTAAATGTACTTAATTACTTCTCTCCCTTTGTGTGTAATCATCTTTCTGGTAACTCTTATCTCCACTTTGTCCTTTTTAACGTCTCCTTCACGTGCTCCCTCGCTCTCTGCTGTAAAACTCTCCGTACTGTATTAATCTCAGTCTTCAGCCTTTTTCTTCACGCCGACCTAAATACCGTCTCCTTTATCAGACCTAAAAAAACTGCACAAAATGTATTCCATGGAGCCAAATATTAAAATGCAAATGGTGCGGAGTTAAATTAGACGTCTATCGTATGAGATTTGGAATGACAGCTATAACCCCAACATGTGGTCAGGTAGGACTGCCTCCATAACTCGATTATGGCAGTTCACATTTTATGAGGTTTTTTTAGAGCAGGAACATCCGATTTCAGGCCTCCAACTGTGCTCCCTCTGCAGATGATGACTTTACCATCCATCCTGACCCAGACTCTAAACACTATGACAGTCTATTCCACACTTTTCCATTTTAAGAAAATATTCCAGTTCTCCCTGCCTTCACTACATTTTTTATGCCGAGGTCACACAAGATATCGTGACTCGTTTTGAGAATGCAACGCACGCACAGTAATGATGTATTTCACTATGAGTTTGTCTCAGTGCTGCTGCTGTCTCAGACAATTAGGAAAGGGTGAGGTAATAAAACTCCACACTCCTGTCTGCTAAAAAACATACATTTATCTAGCATTAATTAGCACAAATGTATGCAAATACTTTGAGAGAAATGTCATGCAGCTTGATTTTAGTTTTATATCAATTAGTAATTGTTGTTAAAGGTCCAGTGTGTAATATTCAGGATCTATTGACAGAAATGCAATATAATAATCATAGCTATGTTTTCAGTGGTGTAAGGTCTTACATAATGAACCGTTATGTTTTTATTACCTTAGAATAACACATTTCTATCTACATACACTCATGGAAGTCACCATGTTGCACCGCCATGTTTCTACAGTCGCCCAAACGGATAAATGGCTCTACAGAGCGTGTTTCTTCACTACGATGAATACGTACAAAGTAACAACCACACGTATTATTTAGCACAAAAGCTGAGACAGCGTGTCGGTATCAGTAGCTTCTCCTGCTCGCTTGCAAAGCTTATGCCTGGTTGGTTGTTGGGACTGTGTTGTTGTCCTGCATCCTCTGTCTATTATTTTATGTTTTTATTTAATCCCAGTACCCTACCCCACAAAAGGCTTTTTGTCTCCTGCCAAGCCGTTATTGTAAATGAGAAACTGTTCTTAACTTGTCTGGTAAAATAAAGGTATAATAAAAAATGGGAGGGGTGACTGATGATGCATTCATGTGGTGTCGGAATAATCAGAATCTTTTTTTCCTTCCTGCCACTAGGCTGCCACCTACAGGAGAAATTGGCTTCCACAAGTCCAGGCATCACTGTACGGATAAAGATTCATACAGCTGAATCCTGGTAGGACTGAAACTTTATTTTATTTTGCTGCAGTGAAACTCATCTGGACTACAAAGGAGTGTGAATCTTTCAGTATCTCACAATTTGATTCCAGTTCTTATGTGGCATTCAGACCAAACGAGAATTTAATCCACGCAACGTTTTAAGTGTTTTAAGTGTTTTAAGTGTTCACACATAACACGATAACACGAATAAACACAACTCATCATGATGAAGATTTGTTAAACATATGAATTCATGCTTTGTCAGGTCTGTCAGCAGGACAGCAGGACAACAACTTCAATGTTTGTTTTCTGAACGGAGTTTGGACGATCAGGGCTATGCTATGCTAACTTGTTCACAGTTATGTACAACGATAGCTAGAATAAAGTTACATACACATGTTTTCTGAACTCACCAGGTAGTTTAACCTCCTCGCTTTCTTTTCTCCAAGTAAGGTCCAGTTTTGTCCGTTTTTTAAATATAATTATGAAGTAGTAGTCCAACAGAGGTCTGAGTGCCAACCCACGCTAACAACACTGGAACCGGATGTGCAGTGAAGATAAATCAATGTTGTAATCCCAAAAACTAAAGTAAAAAGCTAATTTAATAAAAGCAGTTTACTCCGAGCTCCTCCTTGAGCAAACGGCGTAGTAGTCAGAGCGTAATAAAGTCCAACTACAGGTGTTTATTTGTCCACAAGCTGCTCCCTGCTCCTCTCCCTCAAGTTTAGCAGTTCGCTTTTGGTCTGAAAGCACCTTTAGGGTCACAATTTTACTCAAAATTGATTCTTGACTCAAAATGAAATTCTGATTCTCTTTTCAGTACAGCTAATTTCTGGATGTACTCCAGTGCGCTGCGTGCTAACACGGGCGGTGTGGCAAAGTATGGCATGAAAGCAGCTCTGGGTGACGGCGTGTGACGTGAGCCCAGACATCTGTAGTGTTCCTGAAGTACCTGATTTTAATTTTGCTTTGTGGGCAGTGTTACTGAGGGCATCAACTTTTTCGATTTTTGCATTTTTCATGTAAAAACATTTGATGGTTCCATCTTGAAACTTCTTTTCTGCATTGAGTACCTTTTTTTACTACTCTTAATACATTTAAGTAAATTTTCCTGATTAAACTTACAATATTTTAAATAACTAACGTTTCCAATGCTGGACAGAGTATCAGAGTATTTTTACAATATGGTCTTGGTACTTTTACTTTTACTATTTGAGTACTTCTCATTATATTTTAGAGTTACTGTGCTTTCTAACAGGTTAGTTTAGCAATCCCACAGCCTAACTGCTGTTACCAGCTGAGCCTCCCCTAAGTGGCCTTGTGGGTGACCTGTGGGTGACGCAGGCTTGCTGTGGGAAGCAAGTTTTACCTAAAAGTGCAGCTATGAGGGTAGTTAAGTTACTTCAGTCAGCCATAACATAGCAAAATGATGCACTTTCACCCAGGGCTGCCGCTGTCGATTATTTTAGTAATCGAGTATTCTACAGATTATTCCATCGATTCATCCGATGGGAAATACTTTTGATGGGCACCCTGGTACCGGGATCAGCTGTGTAACTTGCATCACTGTAACGTTCCAACCCAAAGTCCCAGACTTTGCTCGGGAGTACAAACTCCCAGGAACAGGAGCACGCAGTCAGTCATTCAGCATTAGGAAAAGCAGCAGACTTGATGACGCCACGTCCTGTTAGCAGGCGGGACCTCACATCTCCAAAAGCGTCGTAGCAAATTTTCAAATCAGCTCTGTCTTAACATATCGACCACATATTTGGAGTTTAAACAACTATATCCCTGCTAAAACCCTCTTTAAACTGTATTCCGTGGTGGGAAATGCATTCTGGGATACTTGGTTATCCAAAGTCCAGAGTGTAGACCTGTTGCTTTCTGCTCAGATGCTGAAGCGTTGCCGTTGTTGTGGTCGGCTAGTTCTGTTAGCTTGAAATGATCCCAGACTTTGGACCCTTTCTGTCTTTTTCTCTGTCCTGTGTCTTCTTCGTCCCTCGCTATTTTCCCTCTCTTCCTCCATTTTGCAATCAGCGCTGTATATCGCGTCGTGTTAAGCTGCTGCAGTAACTGGTTCACTATCAGCTAACTTAAGTCTCCCCTCACACAAACCTGAAGGGAAACTCGGAGCCCCAAAAAGAAGAAGCTCCATGAAGAAATACAGCAGCAGTTTGTAAACTCTTATCAGGCTTTCTGAATTCATGCACGGTCAATGGAAGAGGGTTTTTTCTCCTCTTTCCTGGATGACATCATGTATTAATACTTGAAAGCTGGCTTTCTAAGTTTAAGGCCACCGTTTCAAAGCTAAAGCCCAGACAGCGCCTGTATGTCTGTTATGTGTAGATCTGTGTGTGTTTGCCGGGGGAAAGATCTTATGGCTCAGCAGAAAAAAATGGCTGAGAAATGAATGTTGCTCCTGTCCTGAAAGTCACACACAGGCTGTTTTCTCCCTCACAAAGCTGTTGTTATTCAAGACACACTTGCTTGCACAAATGCTTTTATACTCTAACAGATGTTTAACTCCAGCTCTCAGATCGTGCACCGTCAAAGTATTTGGGGGTGTGAGCTGTTTTAATTGCAACCCTGCCTCCTAGAAATTATCTTTCTATTTCACTCCTTTGTTTCTAGCCAAATGCTGAAAGTGAAACGTAAACACTGTGTGGATTATGTTCAGCGTCTTAAAGCATTTTAGTATCCATATCTTAAAGGAGACCTATTATACTGCACTCCAGTCCTATATTTTAGTTCTGTGACTCCTGTATGGCAGCTTTGCATGATTAAATTTTCTGTCTTATACTGGAACATCATGCAGGCCCTCATTTCAGCATCTATCTGAAACAAGCTGTAGATGCTCCTGTCTCTTTAAGGCCCCCCCTCTCAAAGCCCCGTGTCTTCTGATTGGCCATTGTCTTGTGTGATTACCAGGTTACCGCAGGGATAGGGCTGCACATTCCTTTGTGGGCGTGGCCAGCATTCTCTGCCTGGAGCGAATGACCATATATGGAAATCAGTCTCGGAATGACATCATAACGAGCCGTTAGTAGAAAAAGCATTTTAAAACAGAGCGTTCAGAACAGGATATCTGAGGTTCTGGCTCACAGGCATTTCTATTAAATACTTTTGCCTCTTTATTTGAGGCTTTGGCCATGTTCAACATCTGACATTGTAACATTATAGAAATGCCAGAAAATATGAAAGCATAATAGGTCCCTTTAAATTTCTCACTTAGGCATTTAAGTGTTTTAAGAGTCACCAAACTCTCGTCCAGTGAAGATAATACCTGTATTGTATTGTAATATAGAATGTCAATACCTTTATTTGACTATTAATCTGATCCAACAGTCATTTATAGGTTCGGTCCATTCAATGCTTTCATACATACAGAGCAGCAATAAATATTAGTAAGAGCTATTAGTGCGTACTACATCCCTGGGGTAAATACCTCGGGGAAGAAGTAAGAGTTAACAAAATCTTGCATTCTGAACCATTTGTAGGGGTTTCACCGCACAAGCTGGAAGACCTCCTAGGAGGGCATTGCAATAGTCGAGGCGAGAGATAACCCTGGCCTGTGCCAGAAGCTGGGTGGCATATTGAGTGAGGTAGGGCCTGATTTTTATTATGTTGTATAGAGCAAAGCAGCACGATCGAGAGACAGCAGCAACATGGTCTGAAAAGGACAGCTCGTCATCAATTATGACACCCAAGTTTCTCGCCACCCTGGCTGGAGTGATGGTGGACGATTTGAATGCAGATATATTAATAAAAAGTTCTTTGGGCTTCTGAGATTGAAAAAAAAGCTAAATTGGTCAATAGTACTGTGACTACAAATGGAAACCAGAACGCTTCCGATACCAACATCTTTTCCCTTGCCTACAGATTCTGTTTTCACAGGCAGGCAGTTAAACCTGAACTCCAGGAGGGTCTGAAAGGTGGGGTCAGCAATTCTAATCCAATACACGTCTATTTGTCAAATCCAGCAAATATCTCCTCACGGACCGCTAGCTGTCCTTTCTGTGCGTGTTTGTTCTCAGTCCTGGCTCTGTAAATGGCCCACACAACACTGTCCCAGCCATGATGTGTGTTAAATTACTTGCCCACAGACGTTCAGCTCACTCTCTAGTTCACCACGACATGCTGTCAAAGAAACACATGATTTGATATCATCAAAAAAAAAAAACAGTATTACAGAATTTCAAAGCATTTCATAGGTTGTTATTCGCTAAATTGATGCTAATTTTGTTTGGTTTTTGTTATTTTATTTGAACAACCTCTGACTCACTTCTCAAACCAAACCCACACCTTTTGTTAGACGTAGAGCTGCATTTGATCCAAAAATAAATAAAATCACTGGTTCCAGCCTCTAAAATGTGAATATTTGTTGGTTTATTTTGTCTTCTCTGATATTAAACTGAGTATCTTTAGTTTTTGGACTGTTGGTTAAACACAAACAATTTGATGAGGCTTTTCTAACTATTCTCTTCCTGACATTGTTTTTGGTGCAACTAATAATCGAATAATCTTAAAAATAATCCACATATTAATGAATAAGGACAATAATTGTTAGTTGCAGCCCCAGTTATGTGGTTGCTTTGTCTCCGTCAGCTCACTGCTTGGCCTCACGGGTGTTAGTGAAGTGAAATACGTGGTGAACCTGACACAGACGGTTTCCTCTGAGGACAACACTGGCTTGACGCTTCTTGACACACACATTTATACAAATACAGTATATCTGCTACAGTCCTGTTTCTGAGAACATATGAGTGTCCTCCATCATTTTCCTTCACCCCCCTCTCTCTCTGTTTCTCTGTGTCAGGACGACTGGGCAGCGTTGTGTTGCGTTGTGTGTAATGAAACGGTGACCTTTTGTTAGCCGAGCTGTAATTGGCTAAATCAGCAGAGCTTTCCCACGCTCCACAAAACACAATTCACTGCATTCACTATCAGTTATGGCACACACACACACACACACACACACACACAGGACTGTAATATCAGCACGTATTGTGCTCAGAAATGTTCTCTGGGGCGACCCAAAGGTCCAGTGCTGGTTTAAAAACAGTGTGTGTTTTCATGTGTGTCTGTAGAATCACTTTATGGTTACGGCACATTACGTGTGTGTGTGTGTGTGTGTGTGCATGCTCCCTAAAAGTAAAACTTCAGCCAACGAAGGCCTTGAGGTCCAACTATGGTCACAAATCTAATGTAGATACAAACACCACAGGTTTAAACTTTACACCTGAAATATCTTGTGTCCTGATAAAATCCACAGGAGATTTAAAGACACTTTCATTTACTCTAACTTAGCCGTTGTTCTCTCATTAAAGACTCGGGGAAAATTTGGCTTCAGCGATTTCAAGATGAAACAATCATTCGAAAGACATAACAAGCTATTAAGGTCATCAGCTTCAGGTGCATCAGCACAGGAGGAGGGCCGACCCTGATTTACACTGAAGACTAAAATCTGATTTGTTATCTGACCACTAGAGAGCCACTCACGTCCGCTTCCGGCCCATGGGACCTTATTTCGGTAAAAATATGTACGGTACTCAACAGCGAGAGACAACTTATTTTAACCTGTTTGAACTGTGCCCTAAATAAAAAATATATCTCACCTGATGTGTTTTATCCAACAACTCTCGGTCCTTTTATCATGTACACATGGAAGTTCTTTGAGCTTCAGTGACATTAACTTCAGTCATTGATAGAAAAAGTCACGACGTCACATACTTTTGGGTTTGTGGTCTTTGTAACTATGTATTTTCACAGTCTTATACTTCAACAGTACATCAACTGTGACTTTCTTGACTTTTAAATGTATATTTTAAATTGACCTTCATCGTGTGTAATTCATATTAGTTATCTCTTGTTATTGATTTTGACCACCGAACATATTTTTCCCGAAGTAAGGTCCCACGGTGGTCCACCGGAACGGAGGGACTTCGGCAACTGAAAGTGTTTTTAAACAGGAACTCTAATCATTTTCTACATCAGCCTGTTTCTCCAGGTGTTTCCAGGTGTCCTTTAGTATCTCAGAGGGAGCTGTGTGACCAAACCAGACACTTTCCTATAGACTTGCATCGTGAAAGAAGAAGCTGTGAAATGGTGGATTTTGAGTTTTACAACCACCCTGCGATGGACTGGCGACCTGTCCAGGGTGTACCCCTCCTTCCGCCCGATGTAGGTTGGGATTGGCTCCAGCCCCCCCGCGACCCTGTACATAGGATAAGCAGTTGACAATGGATGGATGGAGTTTTACAACCCTGTGTGAAACAACCAGAACTTAATCCATTTGATTTTATAACAATTTTATAATATAATTTTTATAATAATCTTCTGGCTTTTTAGCCTCTATTTAAGGCTGAACATGAACGTAATCCACTACTGTAATCGTTATTAGGACTTTGCGTAATGAAGGTGCCAGAGATGCATCGCATTGTTCAACCTGAGCAATGACGTCAACAATTAGGGCTACTCAACCCTTAAAAAACTAATAAGCTCAATTAATTCATTTCAAGCACGTATTATTCATTCCCGTTTGGACAGTTGCAGAGTTGGGTAACTCTACAGTGGGCCTACTTTGTTTAACATCACTTTCACATTTGGCATGTTTTCTGCTTCTCCTTAAATGTTTATAACAATACAAATCAACCCAACTTACCAGCTATAATTACCCTGCAGTGCCGATGTCACCACACTGAGTTTCTGTTCCCTCTATGTGGAGTGATGCAGCTCTAATTTATGTTGAACTTCAAGGGTATGAACAGTAAAAAAAACAACAGTACAGCAGCAGTGAAATGTTTACTTCTACCTCCACCGTGAGCTTCCTCCTGCTACCCAGCTACATAAGTCTGATCAGTGTGAGCCCAGCTGTGAGTAATCACATTATACACCTGCAGACTACAGAGTTGAAAAGGTTAAAGACGGGGAGGAAAAGGTTAAGCTGTATTGATTTCAAACAAAAGAGGGGAGCAGACGGGGAGGAAGGAGGGAGTGTAAGTGTACGAGAGGAAGACGGAGGAGGGAGTTAAAGGAGAGTTTGAGGCTGAAGATTTAAAAAATGTTTTGGCTGCAAGTGTTTCTGAATCACCTGAAGAGGAAACGCTGCTAACAAAGTGCAACCGAGAGGGATGAGAACCAGAGAGCAACGACTGAGAGACAGAAATGTGATAAATATAGAAGCATAAGAGAGCAATATTTTGAAAATTTAATTTCTTAACAGCACATATCAAAGAAGTTTCAGATAACAATAAATTAAGAATCATCCTAGTATAAGTAAATACAGCAAATCTTGCTGACAAGTACGTGTCCCTGTGTCTCAACCGGATGGACAACAAGTGACTCAGTGAACTGTTGTAGGTTAAATATTGTTTTATGTTATTTTTATTGTAACTTTGCTGCAGAATGCTTTAGCAGTATTGTTTAACCCAAACATTAATGCCAGTAAAGCATATTGAACTGAATTGAAATTGAGAGAGAGACACAGATGATTGTTATATTGTTTCTTTATGTCTAAACCACTGGCGACAAACGTGAGTACCCCTAAGTGAAAATGTCACTTTTGTTGCCGGCGGTTTCGACATTAACGATTAATGATGTGTTATTTTGAGGGGGCAGCAAATTTACACTGTTATACAAGCTGCACACTCACTACTTTACATTTTATTAGCAAAGTGTAATTTCTTCAGTGTTGTCACATGAAAAGAGATAATCAAATATTTCCAAAAATGATGAGAGGTGGAGTCACTTTTGTGAGACACTGTTTTTAATGTAAGGGGTGCAGTTCAGCACACCTGATAGGGCGCGTACCCCGAGTCCTTACTGCAGCGCCTGGGTTCAAATTCAACCTGTGGTCCTTTGCTGCACCCTGATCTCTCTCTCCCTCGTTTCCTACCACTATCCACTGGCATAAAATGTGCCAAGAAATATCTTCTTTTCAACATCAAATATGTCGTTTTGGGACAATCAACAATCAACCTCTTTTGTTGTTAATGTATGAGGATGCTTAAAATATATATAGAGAGAAACTTTATGACCCATTTCTGTGTAAAAGGTCCAGGCAGACCTTGCGTAAAAAACTATAAATAGAAGAATGGCCCATTTTTATATTCGGAGAGCACGTCTCCGTGGTACGTGGGCGCCAGACAGCCACAAAACGGTCTGCAAACGTTACGTGTAGCCAAAGGGTGTTATGTTTATGTTATGTTTCCTATCTCCTTGTTTCCTCTCCTCACAGACTTCTCCATATAAGCTTTTCTCTTTTTACACTTTAATGCTCCTTTCTTCTCCCTCTCCTCCGCCGTTCTCGTCACATCTTCCCCATCCCTCGCTCCCAGCTCGCTTTCTTCGTTGATGGAGAAATTCCGGCTTCAAAAGAACATCAAACCTTTACATCTCCAACACACACAGATGTAGTGAGAGTAGTTATTGCACACATATTTACTGTACAAACGTCACACATAACGCTGCTCCTACACTAATAGGCTGTCAACACACACACTGCAGCAAACACACACAGTTCCTAAGAAGCATAAACACACAGAATAATGAAATTCAACCTGAAGAAAACAGCCGGTGTTACCATGGAGAGAGAGAGAGAGAGGAGACGTTCTCTGATGAAATGAGGGAAGAAGCAAATCCCGAGGGAGAGGAGAGGGGGAACTGACAAATCTGCAGGCTGCAGATAAACACAGAGGTGAAGAAGAGTGTAGAATAAGAGAGTGGGAGAGGTGTCTATAGAAGCAACGGAGGAGGAAAAACAGAATGAAGGCTGAGCCGGTGGATTTACAGCCTCCGACCAGACCTTGACCCGAAGCCTGAGCTGTTAAACACCGCAGCGCTTGGAAAGTGGACCACGGGCCGGAAAATAAATCCAAAACATAAAACCATAAACCACCATAAAACCTGGGTACTACGAAGCAAGTTCAACATACCCGAGATATCTTTTCGTTTTCTGGCTTCATTAAACCTAGCCACGATCAGGCTGAGCGGTCTCACCACACTGGTTACCAGCTCTGTAAGTCAGCCCAGGATTTCCCCATGCAGCCGTGAGCAGCAGATGACCAATCACTACTGGCTGCCGAGGGGAATATTTTACAAACCAAGAGAAAACTATAAAATTAAACAAATACTAGGAAGTAAAACACATAATCCAGCTGCCACATGCAGGAAGACAGAAACCTTCCGACAGAGTGAATGTGGAAGTTACCAGGCTGATAATATCACTCATCAGCGCAGAGCTGTGTGTCACACAAACATAATACTCTGCTCTTCCCCGCTCTGTGAGGTAAGCGGTGAAACTAGCTAGTTAATAAGCCATGTTATGTGCCTCAAGCAAGGCAGTATTTATTTCATTTACATTTATTCACTTAGCTGATGCTTTTATCCATTACTATACATGTCAGAGGTCGCACGCCTCTGGAGCAACTAGGGGTTAACTAGGGGTCTTGCTCAGGGACACAATGGTGGATGTCTTACAGTGGGAATCAAACCCAGGTCTCCCACACCAAAGGCAAGCATCTTATCTATGCGCCATTTCAGCAAACACGCTAACTCTCCTAGCTTGTTGTAATTGTCCATTTCAAGACCGTAGCTGTGTTTCCACCAATGTTTATTTATGCACATTTTTAAGTATCACATTAGAAAGTGTTGATGGAACAGCAAAATTTGAAAAATACTCGCTTCAGGTGTTTTTTGCCTTTGTTGAAAAAGGGTTAATGCGCTAAATGGGAGAAACACTTTTGCCAAATAAATTCTGACGTAGCAAACTTGTAACTGTATACATCCATAGACTGTATATAAGAAGTGGTCATAGTCATCATGACGTCACCCGTTGGTTTGTGGACTGCCGTTTTGAAGCCTCGAGTTTGGCCGATAGGGCGGCCGCCATGTTGAGTTTTTGCAACCAGGACTTGACCATATTTGGACAAGATGGAGCTAACAGCTGTGTGTGGAGCTAGCTAGCTTAGCTAGGTGCAACTGTAACTCACGTTAACTGTCATTTTAACAGGACTGATAATTTTGTCTAGCGAACAACAGTCTCAAAACTAAATGTACTCACCAGAGAAAGTGAACAGCCGACTCCTAATAAGCTTTTTCGACGGCGCTGGTTAAATTTACACAGTGCCGTCGGTACGAGTCACTCTTGACAGGTCACTTGTCAATCATAGATAATCCCGCCCAGAAGCATACTCTGCTTTATGGTCTATTTTCCTCTAAATTGGACCAAACATCATATTGTATTGAAGAAGACATGAAACTAGCGACTGAGACCATAAACTCATCAGGAAAGTGTTTACTGAGGGAATTATTCAGCTGAGAAGTAGAAACATTTTACCATTATTTCTAATGGAGCTGGACTTCTTTTTGCAATCATTAGAGTCGCCCCCTGCTCTGCAGGTTTCAGGGACTCCTGCGTTTGCATCAGTTTGCTGACCAGAAGCTTCCCGCTTGCTCACGTCTGATCAGCTGTTGCCACTGTCACCGTCGTGCCGGATATTCTCAAAACGCACGGAGACATGGCTGGTAGCAACTTGCCCACTTCAAACACATTCCTTTTTCTAAGATCAATGGCCTTTTGGTTCATGCGACTGGTTCTGTTTCTGGTTTGAAACCCATACTTCTTGTTTATTACAGCCATGTGTAACGTCAACTACTGACATAACTACTCTTGCTGTAGCCTAGTTTATTCACTCCAAACCAGCTGATGGAAACAAACCTAATTCACTTTTTATTTTATTTTATTTTTCAGAACATTTCAAATGTCTGTTTAAAATTCACATGACAGTTAGATGGAAACATGGTGTTACCTTGAATTTAGCTCCCATTGATGGGATATCATATTTGTCGTACTGCCTCCGTCTTTTTCAACTGGGTAAAATGTTCGCGGGTTCACCTCCTTCGGCCATCCTACACACAGGTGACTTGACTGTAACCAACCAGAGGGAAAGGCTTATTTCTAAACTACACACAACGTGCGGGATTCCTGCACTTTCTGTCTTTGACGAGAGATTTTTAAAAAACAGATCATACCGCAGCAACTGTTGCTTGGATGTATTCTTTTGGATCGTTTGACCATTTAGAGCCTTATTCTATTAGCAGCGGCTGTGTGTCGGCATTTTGACATTAAAAAAGCATTAAAACTTTCAAGAACTTCGCATCACCACAGGTTTGTTTTAAACCTTTCTATTTTTAATTGAATACATTGTTATTATTACCAGTGAAAATAATATAAAAGAGTACATTTTCCTATTAATATAAAGAGTGCGGTCGTGCTAAATGCTGTCAACCACCAAACGGTGAAGGCAGTGTTACTGTAAGATACATAATCAGTCATAACCAAGTGAATCAGCACTGTGTAAATGACCGTCCACCCTGAGTCACGGTTCTGCTCGAGGTTTCTGCCTCTTAAAAGGAAGTTTTCCTTGCCTGTGTCACCACACAGCACAAAGAGTACGGCCTAAACCTGATCTGTATGAAATGCGCTATGAGATAACTTGCTGTGAATTGGCGCTATATAAATAAAATTGCATTGAATTGAATTGAAGCAGTGCACTCCCACCGTGATGTAGTAATTGATTTGTAACAACCAGGGGGGTCTAAACTGTGTATAAACGTTCAGCATCCCACACATGAATGTGGCGTGAACAGATAATGGTTCTGTGTTCTGTGCATAATGATGTTTGGAAGATGATGAGTCACATAGAAACCACGTGTGCAGGGAAGTCAAACATGAGAAATGTTTTTATTATTATTTTTCTGGTTACTTGTAGTTTACCAGAACACATTCAGTTTGATTTGGCTGATTTATTTCTGCTGCTGTAGTGCCAATATTACAATAGTGTACTTAACAGGCTTAGAGTGACACTGTGGATAATTAGCAAGTATAATGTTTACCATGTTCACCATCTTTTCAGCATTCGTTAGCACTAAATACAAAGTAGAGCTGAGGCTGCCCTTTCGGGAAAACCACATCAATTTTCACATGTGCAAAAACACATGATCACACGTGGAAAACATGGGAAAATCATGTGGTTTTTGGGAATGTTTTGCAGATACTGGGTCATAAACCAAAGTGTTTGACGTATTAAAGGAGCCATATGGAGTTTTCCTTTAAACAATTTTTCAGTTTATATTTAGCGTTTGGTGAATTACTGCTAGTTGTGGTATAATGTAAAACCATCGGCAGGACTGTGAATTGCATTACCAGTGTGCACGAAATAACAAAAACAGGGACCCACACGGAAAAACATTACTCCGTAACACTACTATCAAAAACTCCACAGGGTGCCTTTTAACATGATGAACTGATGATGGCGCTACATGAAGTCAGAGGGTCGCAAAAGTTATGACAGTTCATCCTAAGGGAGACATGAAGGTCTGAACATAACGAGGAACATTTCATGGTATAAATTACAAATAAAATGTATTATCTTTATAACAGACAAACACAGTAGTTATATATGGATTAATCGGGCTAATATCTGGCATTTTGAGATAATTGGCATCGGCTGATACCTGCACTCGCAAGGCCATAAATAGAAAGTGTCTGCGGACACATCTGCAGGCAGTCCTGTCAGTGAGCTGCTGGTGAACTACGTTAGTGCTCCCCCTTCTGAGTTTTGAGAAGGTGAAAAAGTCCTCAGTCACCATGATCTTTTCTAAATGTTAACTCGTTCCTCCTAAATGAAAGCATTTCTAAAGCATTACTGGCTAACATTAAATGTATATATATATTCTATTGAAAAAAAAATGTTTTTATCGACCACTAACACAAAAGCACACACATGCTAAAAGTATATAAATACCCAAATCTCAATTCCTGGTATTAAGCTCCTACCCACAAGCTCTTCAGTTCCTTGTTTTGGGAACCTGTTCTCTCCACCACAACATTGTTATACAGAGCAGCTGATTCCCTTGGTCTGCTCCTGTCACCCCTCCTGATGGTGCGTTCTTCCTAATCCCATCCTGTCTCCAGCTAAGCTACAGGTGTGCCTCATGCCTCTTCTGACAGAAACACCCTGACACATCATGCACATGTGGTTCACTAAACTCAAATGATATAACAACCTGTTATTGATGTTCAGACCTGCTTGTGCTGGTGTGAGGCAAACACTTTTCCTGAACCAGCTCTGCCAAATGGTTGTGCCGCAGCTAGACACCTAAATCTGTGCGCGCATGCATTCATGCAAACAGCGCATGGTCATGTGGGAGTGTGTGCAGGAGCATGTGCAGAGCTTGCCCTGTGATCAACAAAAAGACACTGAGCAGGATAATCATAATGCCATCATCATGTGTTAATGGGGACTGAGCAGAGACACTGACTCAGATTCTTCAAGCAACAATTACTGTCAAGAAACTAATCAGTAGACACACAATACTATACACAGGTGTACAGTAGGCTGTTATAGGCCAACTTTATGTTATTATGGTCATTATGCCCACTTTCAGGTTCAGAATTTTATTTGGGGGTTGAACCAGAACAGGTTTACATGGTGTCATTTTCAAGAAACACCATATTTTTGTCAGACTGCACATTGTGGCAGCCTCTCTTTTCACCCTGTGTGTTAAACGCTCTGTTTTTGCTACAGAGTGATGCATCTCAGTTCTATTTGATCTTTGTTGGAAGTTGCACATGCGCAGTACATAGTTGGGGACTACTAGCCAATCAGAGCAGAGTAGTTTGTTGTATAGTAGAGCATTTTATTGTGAAGCACTTTGCGATTTTTATCTGTGAAAGGTGCTATATAAATAAACTTTACTTACTTACTTACTTACAAGAGCGGGTACTGACAAGCAAGGTAGTGTGATCTAAAACAAAGTCGCTTCAGTCGGTAACCACAAGTTTGGTTCAGCCGTACATGTTCGAGACATCTTGTCACTGAGTGCTGCAGCTCAGTGTGTTTCTCCACCAGTGTTTTTGAGGGCGTGCCACATTAGCTGATAGGCGAGCATTACGCTGCGCATTACATAGTGACTCAGATAGTTTATAGAAGTAAAGGCTGGACTCTAATAAGGGCTAGGCGATACGGGCTCCAAAAATGTTATCACAATAAAAAATTTCATCATTTAATATCAATAATTATCAGGATACATGTCAAATCATTATTTCTTTAAAATTTAAAGGCTGATTTTTGCTCCTGAGTGAAGGTTGAAGAAACCAGATGGTTAATTGTGGGTTTAAACTTTTCTTTATGGTCAGAATAAACTTTTTGAGTTTGCAAACCAATTACATGCACAAAAAAAGATATATAACACAATAAAGGAAAGGGAAAAAGCCAAAAAGCATAATCTGACCTCTTTAAATCAACAATTCTCTCTGGTCAGTTTCTCAGTTAATTACACTTAGCAAATGCTACAACAGCTTCTGTCAGTCACTGCTCACACTATTGCCCTACTAGTTAGTGCAGAATAACCATGGCAGCCCCTGGCTAACATGCCACAATGTCAGACTGAATAATGAAGTGAAAATGAAATGGTAATTCAGTCTGATTATCAGGCCACCCTGAAATTCCATTCATGAAGATGATATTGCTTATTCAGACAGTTATAATGGCACAGATTATAATGACGATGGAGCTGGAAAAAATATACAGGGGACATCATCTCCTTTTGTCAGAGAGGAAAGGATTTAAGACAGAGCTGTTAAACCAAACAGTGACCCATGTGCTCCTGTGCTTCCAGCGTTTTCCTATGAACCAGAGAGTCATCGCTGCCACCCTGGGTAAGATTAATACTGCACACAAAGAGCCAGACATGCTGCCAAATAAGAACTTCCAAAGGGACACCTCCTTTACCTCTGGCTAAAAGCACACATACATATTTGCACACACAGACTCTTCCTCTGTCTTTTATATAACAACCATGACAGAAGAGAGGACAGCTAGCCCCAAGCTACAATCCAGTGAAAGCCTTTCAACAAACAGCTGAATCTCTCCTTCATTATCCGGCTGCCAAGGGACCGCCGCTTGCACAGACGTTATTTACATGTTGTAATTTGTCAGCAACATTAACACGATGCACAATAGCAATTGAATATGCTGCGAATACAACGAGATCGGCCTGTGAGAAAAGGACAGGAGGAAGAGAGCACTAGGACTAAAGGGGAAAGACTGATTTACAGAGAGAATTAGGAATGCAGCGCTACACACACACATAGAAACACACACATGTACACACCGTGTGCGAGAACGTGATAAGGAAAGCGGGATCATTCATCTACGTTAAAATAACATTTAACAGGACTATAGCAGCGTTCACACTGCAGGCTTAAATGCTCAATTCAAATTTATTGCCCAGATCCAATTTTTTTTGACTGACTGTTCACAATATATTGTCAATGTGGCCCATATCAGACTCCAGTGTGAACTGGCTACGACGTGAAAGTGACCCAGATGCGCAAAACAGTAATACAACGTCACACGCTGCAGACTGTCGTAGGATGTAAACGTGGAGGCCACAAAGGTTAGCTCTAAGTGCTAACCCTTCCAATTTTCATCACCCTTTTCTGGTTTACTCCCGGGGCCGCAGTTCTCACAATTTCCTGTATTTCTCCCTATTAATGACAAATGTTCACAGCTTTGTGTCTTTTTAATTGCAGTCATTACTATTTCTGGGACTGTACAGCGTGTAAGAGCTTCCACCCAGACAAGTAGCAAGCACGTGACACAGATAGTCTCATGAATCCCGAACTCCCTGTCCAGACTGAGACTGCATGTCAAAAAATCTGACTTGGATGTGATTTGGACCACATGCTAAACTGTCCCAGATCCTTGTGGCCCAATCCTTGGGCTGTTCATACTGTTAGAAATTAATCAGATCTAAGCCATATACGAGCTAAAAAAAAAAAATCTGATTCGGGTCACTTTGGAATGCAGTCCACGAGTGTTCAGCCATGCTAGCAGCTCTGTGAGGCTGTCCATAGGCACAGCGGCTCTTTAAGTTGAATGCTAACCTCACCAAGCTCGCAATGAAAATGCTAACATGCATTTAATTTAATAGGTATAATGTTTATCATGTTCAAGATGTTAGATTAATGTGTTAGTATGCTAACATTAGCTAATTAGCAGTAGACATAGCGCTGATGGGAATGTCATCAGTTCTGCACACTGACATGTTGACCTGCGCTAGACTTTACTGAGGACAGTCAGTCTGTTGTGTTATTTTGTGTTATTGTTGTTATAGATTTTCAACCTCTAGAACAGTGGTCAGCAATAGGACCTGCCTGCCAGCAATAATATGTGGCCCGCGGCCAGATTGCTTTGATAGCAGAAAAATAAAAACTAAATAAATTGATAACTGCTGGTGCTGAAATAGATCTCAGTCATGACAGCAACAGTTACTCACATAACCACTTCCTCTTAAGTGATTGCGCCTCTAAAATAAAAGGGCAAGAACGTCTTTAGCAGCAATGCTTCATGTCGAGTTTATTAAGAGCTTTTACTTTGAAGAGTTCTGAGGGACAATTCAAAAGAGTCTCTGGTTTGCTTGACACACCTCTGAAAAAGCCTTCAGTAAACGTGTGATTGGATTCCCCTGAATTACCTCAAGTGTTTAGTGAGCCCTTGAGGTTTAGTGGCCCTTGTAGAGATTGTAGAGGTCAGTGAGGAGATTCTAGGATTTACTGATGCAGTTAAGAGGTTATAGAGGTCATTCCAGGTTCTGCAGGGTTTTTAGGATGTTTTATTCGTTTTTTAAGAGATTATTTAGGTCTAGAGTAAGTTTGTGATGTTTAGTCGTCCTCTGAGAGGTTTGACTGAGGAGAGTCAGTCTGTAACAGTCAATGAGGAAGTTTTCAATATCTAGAAGAAGTTTTTGAGGTTTAGTGGTCCTTGTAGAGGTTCTAGTAATAGGGGTCATTCCAGGTTCTGCAGGTTTTTCAGGATGTTCTTTTATTTTTTTTTAAGAGATTATAAAAGTCTAGAAGAGGTTTGTGATGTTTAGTAGTCTTTCAAGAAGTGACTAAGGAGTCAGTCTGTCGTGTCACTACAGAGTCACATGGACACGAGTGAACGAGTAACAGTGACAAGAACGGCACCATGGTAACCTTACACAACAAAGACGGTGACAGCAGTAAAATATAAATAACTAAATTAGAATAAAGCCAATGCACATTTTCATTAAAAGACTAAACTAAATCAGTTGCTTAAATTAACACTGCAGTTCCACACATCCCAGTAAGTACTTACGACCTCTTTAGTCATTATCTATGTCGCTCTCTGTTTCCTTTTCGTATTTAAGAGGAAACACAACCAATCAGATTGACAATTAGTGAGTAAAGCAGATGAAAGGAGCGTTCTGACTCATTCTCACTCTTGTGGCAGTTGAGCTAATCTGGAGTGTCTTTTTATCCTCCTCCTGCTCTCCATATAGCTCGCTTCACTGTCTGCAGAGATTCACTACTATCAGCACTGATTCCTGTTGCTCTGTTTGATGGAGTGTAAAGCAGGACGATGGCAATAAAGTCTTATTCAAATATAGCCTCAAAGGTGTCGTATCTTACAGTAATTACAGTGAGCTATCACCAGGTTTCTCTCAGGTGTAACCCACAAAATACGTTTATATGCTACTTGTCAAGTACCTAGGAAACATAGATTTAAGAAGCGTGGGTTCTCCCCGGATGCTCCGACTTCCTCCCACCCTCCAAAGACATGCAGCCTTTCGCCCGATGTCAGCTGGGATTGGCTCCAGCCCCCCGCGACCCTGTACGCAGGATAAGCGGTTGACCATGGATGGACGGAAGAAAAACCTGAATGAATCATTGGATAAACAAACAAATGTGAATCCTTCCATGTGAGAAGCATTGAAGCTGTTCTAGAGGCTCTCAGCGGAGAAACCACATATACATTATTTTAATTAACTTTTATGTCATTCATCTGTACATTATTTAGAAAATCTAAAGTTGTACCTAGAGATCCTTTTAATATGTTCTAGTTGCCATTGAGGAGGTTCTAAGGGTAATTTGAGAGGTTTAAAGGGGTTCTTTAGGAGGCTCTTGTGGTCAGTGAGAAGGTTCAGCAGGGTCTCTGCAGGGTGTTCACAGAGGAAGTTCTAGGGGTCCTTTAAGAGGTTCTAGGGGTCATTCCAGAGGTTCTAGTCACCATTGGCGTCCCTTGAGATGTTTTAATAGTCCTTTAAGATGCTCTTGTGGTCACTGAGGTGCACGTTCTAAGGTTCTAGTGTTCACTGATGAGGTTCTAGGTGTCCTTTAGGGGAGGTCTTGGTGGTCATTGTGGAGGTTCTAGAGACCTAAAGTTTAAGAGGTAATATTGGGTCTTTAAGACGTTCCACAAATCTACCAGATGTTAATGAAGTTTGTTGGACATTTTCGAAGTTCTTGTGGTTATTAGGGATGTTTTACAGTTCTTTGAAGCGGTCGTAACAGCCACTGAGGAGGTTCTAGAGGTCCCTATAGGGATCAGTGAGACACTTCTAGGGATACTTTTTAAGAGGTGCTAGGTGTACATTTCTATATATAAATATATATATATACACACACACAATAGAAAAACACAAATGAAGTGACAGTCAAGCATTTGTAGATACATTTAATAAAACCTTTGACTGCTTATGTTGGTCTTAAAAATCTAAATCGACTGCATTGTTTCTTACAAAATGCATTTACTGTAATGACTGTAATTTTAGGAGACAAGGTTGAAGTTTCAGTTCTGGGTTTTGAAGACTTGCACATAACTCAGCAAATAAAAAATTCTGTATAATTACTGGGAATCTGCAAAGATAGTATGGACTGCTGTGTAAGTAAAATGCATTTAGGCTTTCTCTTCTTGGTCTGTGTGGACCGTCTTTGTCACTGAGTGCATTTACATTATTCAGAATAATAAAGTAGTCTGCTCATTTGCTTTTAATGAGACACCCAAGTATAATTAGATATATGCAAAAATATAATCCATGACACTAATGCATCGTATCAGTTGCAGTTTCCGTGTTTTGTTTTTGTTTTCAGTTCAGCTCCATGATACCATGAGGAAAGTACATGTAAACACTCTATAAGACGTGAATTATCCTCTAATGTGTGCATATGTCGCTTCAACATAAATTCATGCACATACTTTTTCCTCTGCTGGTAAATGGTATGCAGTGATAAACTGCATCGCAAACACCTACCTTCTCCACCCTGTACTGCACTGTGGATGCAGCCAGCTGTGTGAATAGCCTCAATAAAGCAGAGAATGAGAAGGGATTACATTTTACCTAATAGTTCACAGATTATTCTCAGTTATAAATTGAATATAGGGCAGACAAATAGGGCCTCTGGTATGCTAAATACATATTTATAAAGCTGACTGAGTGGTGGGATTTGCTCGACCACATACTGTATACTTAAAGTGCTTCCGCACAATGAGGGAGAGAGCGAGAGAAAGCTCTGGCAGACACGACCTTATTTTGGTGGCAAAGACTCTACAATGAATTTCATCTCTTGTCACATTCAAAATTCATCGCCTTTGTGCAGAAGGAACAGAAAAAAACTGTTTGTTGTCATTTGGGCTCATGATCTGCAAGAAAATTAGCTCAGATCCACTTATAAATCTGACTGCTAAGACACAAATACACACATGCACATACAAACATGTATGCATACACAAGTGTAGTATATGTAAAGAGCAAATGTATCAGACTCTGGTCAGGATGAATAATACTATTCAGTTGTGGAAGATGTATTGAGATTACTACGTAAGTAAAACTACAGTGCAGAAAATATAATGTAAATAAATATATATAAACTATGTGTGTATATATATATATATACATACAAAATTACCACCACAGTTGACAGGAGATCACGTGACCTCAGTGGCAGATGTTTCTTCTTCAGGTTGTTTTTGGGTGAACTGTATTGAGCATGTGTGGAGTCTGCATGTGGCAGAAAAGGCGGGAAGGCGGTCGGACCTTTTTGTACAAAAAACACAAGTTTATTCACTGGTTTTGGTGAAACTGGATCAGATTTTACACAGAAAATATTTTGGTTTTCTCTCTGATGTCCTCCGACAGCTCTGCCTCAACTCTCGATGATTTACGGAGTTTCCTGATGGACTGCAAACTGTAGCCCACTGTAGCTGCCTTTAGCTCAGTTAGCCGTACAACTAGCTAACCTATTAGCTGAGCATTTTGTTGGCTGCTCACCTGGCTCCAGTTCTGGTGCCCTAAGTTTATATGTATGCAATGTTGTGTTTTGTTTTTGTGCAGGGTAGGGTTAAATAAATACCAGCTGTCGTCACCAGAGACACCACCGTACAGATTGATTATGCAGCAGCTTATATGTATTTAAATTTTTTGTAGGCATGTGTGGATGGATGAGTCGAGTAAACTCAGGACTTTCACTCAGAAGACTGAGGTTTGAGTCCTGTGTGACATTTCTTAAGTTAAATAATGTTTTGTAGATGACTTACATAGTGTACTTATTTTAACCAAAGCACACTGTTTTCATAAACCTAACCAAGTTGTTTTGTTGCCTAAACCTAACCAAACTACGACCGTTTCACATTGTTTACCACCTGTTAACCGTCATGTGACTTAGGTTTGGCGATCTTATAGAAATCCCACAGGTGATCTGAACCTACTGAGGCGTCACAGTCCTGAGAAGAGATCCAGTCAAGCGGAATAAGTGAAAACACCTGTGTGGGAGCGTCACGGGGCGTGCAGAGGTATTTAAGTAAAGGATCTGAATATTTGATTCACCACTGGAAGGAAACTTGCGTGTCTGATTGCCAGTGCATGTCCCGAGGCTGCAGGGTGTTACAGAGTGTTGCAGTCATGCTCCAGTTTGCTTCAGATGTGTGGTTAACATGCTCTTTATAGCCGGAAGTGGAGCTCTCTCATTCACTGTCTGTATGAAACCTCTTCCATTAAGCTCACACTGGCCTACTTTTATACATTGATTTCTTTTAGAAGTCCTAATTGATTATTGATTAAAAATTACATTTCCATTTTTATTTCAGCTGTATTTTTGGACTAAATTCAGGCAATAATGTACAGTATGTTGCAGGGACTGTGGCACCTGTTTCATTTCTATCCCTAAAGATTAGACATTCTTACTAGAACTAATTTTAAATGTGACATATAAAAATTCAATTAAAACCAATGATTATTTTAAGGTTATAAAACAAAACCTTTGAAGACTGGTTCAAGAGGAAGAAGCACATGACCTCAACAATTTCTAGTGGTAGTGTGTGTGTCTGTTTTTGTTCTCACACCACCCTTTGGCCAATTATTACATTTACTTTGCTCAAGTAAAACACATTTTAGACCTGAGGTTTTACACCTCAAAGAGCTGCTATCCTGGCTGTAGGCCGGCCACATGTGATTACCTGCTAAAGAGCGAGCCTGCAGAGGAGGTACAACAGCCCCAGTGTGTTTCAGCCACCATACTTTTATGGAGGGAATGACAAACACTTGTAAGCTTATTAGAGAAATATGTTTTATTTTTATATTACTAATGGCTGGGGGCGTGGTGACTACAAACATATAAAGTCCGGACCCAAATACAGGCCTGGGGTGGATAAACTCCTGGGGCCAGGTATATAAATGATGTGTACGCACAAACACCCTGTGTACGCCTTTTCCCACACATAAAGTGTTATTTATTAAAGATGTGGTGAGACCGTGTGCACCTCACACATACTTCAGACCAGATATGCACACGGTTTGTTTGCCAATTTCACGGATTGTGTCCTGTAAAATGTCAATCAAAGACATATATCATTTTTTCATTTACATTCGAGCCATTTGCCCTCGTTAATGAACTTTTCATTATCCTGAATTGTGAAGCACTTTGTAAACTCTGTAAATAAATCATTGATTATCCTTCAGATGTTTAATGATAACTGAGATATCAACACAACGTTGGTTTACAAGTACATGTAAATTAGCAACATATACTATAAACAGCAACAGCAGTGCCTGAGAGTCGCACGTAATGACAGCTGTTCGCCGATGCAGCACAATCAGTTAAATTGCACTTTCTCTTCTTTGCCGTTCTTCTCATTGACTGGACTAATGAGTAGTGAATCAGGCAGAAGTATTGATATGAAAACTGATATTTAATGTTTAAGTTTAAGTTTCTACATCCATTAATGGCTAACTGGGGAGTGGAAACGAGGCTTGTGCATGTGGCCCCAGTTGCCTGTTATATAATGCCAATTAAGCATACTGATGATTTCATTTTATCATGTTATCATAAAGGTACATGCGAAGTACTGTAAGGGGAAACGTGAGAGTCACTGAACTCCACATTCCTGCAAATGGTTCACAATAAAAGCCTTGTTAGGAATTAGTGATTTTGTCCACTGAAACACTAGAAGGCTTTTAATCTGAAAAGGATACAGGAGGTGTCGAGCTTGTATTAGTTGCATTTTCATACAGCATAATGCAGTAACAAACATTTTACAGGACGAACAGGAGCAGATCAGAAAGGAGGCTTCATACTTACCATACATACATACCGCTCGGATCCAAGAGCAGACACAAGACAGGGGTTAGATTAAAACTATTTGAGAATTTACAGTAAACAATTTGACAAACCTGAAAGAACTTTCCAGTAAAATCAAACTATTTTTCAGTTAAGAAACACAGGTCGCTCTTCTGGTTTGTGTGTGTGTGTGTGTGAATAATCCTGTATAATATCCCAGATCAGTCATTAGTGGAAACTAGGGCTCGTTACTGGGAACCTTCTCGTTACAAACAACAGTCAAATGCCGTTTTATTCATCTTTCATCTCACAACAGTTAATCACATCAATGCACAAACATCCCTGACCCACTTCCACTCACACGTACCCACATGATAGAGGCTGTTTTGGTTTTGTTTCTTCCGAATTATAATAGTTCAATTACTATTGCCAAGTAACGATCACGAGAAACCACAAAGCTAAACTGAAACCCGCTGAAATGAAATGCCTGCAGAGCAAAACATTAGTGCATTAGCATGCGCGAGTGCAATCAAAGACAAACAAGTATACAGTACAGAGAGAGGCGCAGGGTTTGGAAGGGAAATGTAGCAATTACTTCCCTGCCGAGGTTGTTTAGTTTGTTAGTTAGAGAGATTTGTCAGTTTGCAGGAGTGGATGGAGTGGCGGTAGAGAAGGAAGGAAGCGCAGGAGGTGACACAGGTGAGTCGAAGAAAGGAGGGGAAGCTCTGGCCGTCCAGTTGTCTACGTATTTAGAGCAGCCGCTCATGAGCAGCAGGTAGGGCATCAGCTGCTGAAACACAGTGTGCATCCTCGTCTGTAGCCCCTCGCGGCCTGAGAACTTCACAGAGCGACAGCCCGGTCATTTTCTCTTTAGAAACTGCATGTAAGAGCACTACATTGAACGTTGTTCTGTTTAATGCTGCCAGTTTGTTCACAGCTCCTTCGTGAAAATGGGATTTTTCATGTTTCCCCTGCCTTTCACAAAGTTCCCATCCCTCACCTGTCTATGTGACGGAAGCCAGTGAGGCTGCGCAGTGAGTAAATCTCAATCCCCGACACCTTAAGAGACGCACTGGCAACCGACGCTAGTGGTCATGGTTGTAGCCTCCTCGTCAGCGTGTCCGCCTCTTGTACCCGAGGACGCCGGTTCGAGTCAGGACCGTGCAGTCGGTTACATCTACGCTGATAAGGTTCTTCTTTATCATGTTCCCTTATTTAGTGAAGCCATGTAAATGTAGATGGACTGTTACACTACACACACATTCATACACTTAGGCAGTGGCTACCATGCAAGGTGCCAAGAGCTCATCAGAATGGAACTAATATTCATGCACACAGCCATCAGGAGGAAGCTCAGTTGAGGAGTTAGGGAGCCGGGGATCGAACACTCGACCTTTTCTACCTCCTGAGCCACAGCACGGTCTTGCAGTTACAGCCCCCTCACCATCCCTCCTTCCAGCATCCCTGAGGCCTACATGCTGAATGAACTCTGTTCTCTTTAGCAAACATTTTTTGTCTGCCACTCAGAAATTGCATCTGCCACTTTTGAAATGTAAGCACTAAATGAAGAAATAACATTCAGCTCATTTAGGCATAATTTAATCTAAATAATGCTGTCATTCAGTGTTCAGCATATTTACACAAACATTACAACAAAGGGCCCATGTCTTTCAGTACATGACAATCACTCCACCTTACTGAACAACCAGGAGCCTACAGACGACAAGAAACACAAAGTTCACCACAGTGTGTTATCCAGTCAGTGCTCAACAGAGCTCAACGGTGGCCGCTGTGATGGAAATTCTAGTTTTCCAATAAACAGCTCAGGCAAACACTTGTCTTTCTGTGAACAAACATTCATGTATCACTTTTTTCATGGCTCCGGTTGTGGAAGTAAATTCCCTGTTCACTTAATCTATCGACTTTTCCAAAAATCTTTCCTGAAAGAGTTTTAAGCCTTGAACCGATTCAGCCAGCAACAATATGAATCACATTTAAATTGATAGCAAAAAAAAAACTACCAGACAAACGGGAAAAGGTCAAAAGGTACTGTAGTGTTACATGCATGCTAGTCCAGTAAGTGTCACCTGTTGCTGTCATTTTATATGTGTGCGTTCTCATTGGCTGTTAATAGTCACATTGATTGTTAGTCACATGACCTGTTCAGCCATTTTCCTTTAAACAAGCTAGAGAGCAGCATGGCTTAAGTCCTCTCTTCATCTTGCTCCATCTGCCTGTGTGATCCTTGGGGAAGCTTTGTTTGTGAGTAGATGAGTTCATCTCATATTATTTATGTACATTATTTCATAGTCACTTTTGTGTTATTCACAGTTTCACACTACAAGAACTTGACCACATTGAAGTGCTTTGTCTTCATTAAACGGACGCACAAGTGCACGTTGATAACCTACTTCACAGATAACCTTCTTCAGTCACAGTAGGAGAAATCAGAGAGGGAAATCATGGCTGCTCTGTGGTAAACTTGATGTCAACAACCGTACAGTTCAGTGATATTCAAAGGTTTCAATTATTTCCATTTTTATATCAGAGACGTCGCTGTTACACTTGAAGACTGTGGGTAGTGTAGTACTTCTCCGTGCGAATTAAACAAATCTTTCTTAAAACAAGGTTGATATCATTCAGACTTGTGGCTTCTACAGTAGTATATACCAGCGCAGTGGTCGGTAATAAGCGGCCCGCGTGCAGCGAACACAATGAGCATGTGCAAAAGTGTCCTCTTATTCAATTTGTTTAACAAGAGAGAAAAAATATTGATAGATAGAATCGATCCTATAACGTACTTAACGCAGGTGGGTCCAGAGTATAACTGGATCAAAGTGGCCTGCGGACAGACATGTCCTGGTTTCTCTGAAGTGTCCGAGGGTTTTTGGAGTTTCAGTGGACCCAAAGATTGCTGTGGACCCGAGTACAGACTAGCTAGACAGAGTAGATAAAGTGTACTTCTCTGTTTATTCTCTTTTCAAAATAACTGTAATTTAATTATTTGCTCAACCCCTCAGCCTGTTTTTATTTTCCATTAACTCTTTTAACCTGATTGTGCACTGTAACTTATTATTTTTTAATGAGTATTTACTTTTTTTTATATTTCTTTTCGTTTTATGTAAAGCACTTTGAATTACCTTGTTGTTGAAATGTGCTATACAAATAAACTTGCCTTGCCTTAACGGGAGCCCCGCACAGTACCGAAATAATTGAAATAATTTGACTTTGTCAAAGGCCCGCCATGTAACGGCTTGAGAAAAATTTGGCCCGATGCCAGACTTATTTGCCAACCCCTGTACTATCGTATCACAATCTTGTAGCTTGCGGTGATTCAACATCGGATGCAGGGCCCAAGAGCCCACATCTCAGCAAAAACCTCCTGGATCCCAGCAACCATCGTAAAAAATACTGTTTCAATACAAAATTTGCCCTACTAAAATTAAACCTAGTAACACCTCTTGCACCTAACAGACAAGCTTGGTGATTCTCTGACCATACTGGACTTCCCTCCCGGAGTCTGGCCGGGGCTGCTAGTGAGCTTACGGCTGTCACTCAGGATGGACTGGGCCTCTGGTGTTTTTAGTTTGAAACGCCGCCTCCCTGAGCTGACTGCTAGGAGTGTGCATGTTGTGTGTGTGTGTGTGTGTGATGCAAGCGCGTGTGCTGCCACAATACGCTTACCTCATGTGTCTTTCTGTAGTGCGTTTTCTCTGCCCACCTGTGACGGATGGCCCAACTATTTTACCTGCCACTTTTGCCCACATTTTGCGGGTGGCGGATGCTACTTTCAGACCCTGGTTGCTGCCGTCATTTTATGTCGTGTTATTAGTTTTGTCCGCCTTCTCTTGTGTAAAGCGTCCTTGGTTTATTAATAAATCTGCCTGTCCATTATCTGAGTGGGGAAAACAGAGTAAAGCCACCATTCAGTATCACCATAAAAACTAAAGACTACTGGTGCAAATGAAGACGGGGGCACACAGCGTGCCAAATATTAATTTCCTGAATATCAAAGTTATCAGCGACACACATCTCTCTGAGACAACACCTGAGTTTCTGCACAGACTCTGCAAAACCTGATGGAAATATTTTATTAGCGCACACAAACAAGATAATGCAGTTATTCAGATTCCCCGTGTTCTTCTTTCTCTTCGACAGTGGCTCTGTTCTGTCTCTCTTCCTGTCCTTGTTTCTTTTTCTGCCCCCCACCCCGCTTTTAGTTGTCTCCGTCTCCTCCAGTCATTACTCCAGTGTAACTAAAAGAAGCCATAAACTCCGCTAACACTTACACAGACAGACGGATGAAGCCTCAGGAGGGACTCCGTCTGGAGCTCATCAAAGGGTCCTACATGCATGTATGCAAGAGCAGCTGCGCGCACACACACACACACACACACACACACACACACACACACACACACACACACACACACACACACACACACATGCAGACATA
>NC_060162.1:1630209-1648893 GCF_021292245.1 Micropterus dolomieu
TATGTGTGCGTTCTCATTGGCTGTTAATAGTCACATTGATTGTTAGTCACATGACCTGTTCAGCCATTTTCCTTTAAACAAGCTAGAGAGCAGCATGGTTTAAGTCCTCTCTTCATCTTGCTCCATCTGCCTGTGTGATCCTTGGGGAAGCTTTGTTTGTGAGTAGATGAGTTCATCTCATATTATTTATGTACATTATTTCATAGTCACTTTTGTGTTATTCACAGTTTCACACTACAAGAACTTGACCACATTGAAGTGCTTTGTCTTCATTAAACGGACGCACAAGTGCACGTTGATAACCTACTTCACAGATAACCTTCTTCAGTCACAGTAGGAGAAATCAGAGAGGGAAATCATGGCTGCTCTGTGGTAAACTTGATGTCAACAACCGTACAGTTCAGTGATATTCAAAGGTTTCAATTATTTCCATTTTTATATCAGAGACGTCGCTGTTACACTTGAAGACTGTGGGTAGTGTAGTACTTCTCCGTGCGAATTAAACAAATCTTTCTTAAAACAAGGTTGATATCATTCAGACTTGTGGCTTCTACAGTAGTATATACCAGCGCAGTGGTCGGTAATAAGCGGCCCGCGTGCAGCGAACACAATGAGCATGTGCAAAAGTGTCCTCTTATTCAATTTGTTTAACAAGAGAGAAAAAATATTGATAGATAGAATCGATCCTATAACGTACTTAACGCAGGTGGGTCCAGAGTATAACTGGATCAAAGTGGCCTGCGGACAGACATGTCCTGGTTTCTCTGAAGTGTCCGAGGGTTTTTGGAGTTTCAGTGGACCCAAAGATTGCTGTGGACCCGAGTACAGACTAGCTAGACAGAGTAGATAAAGTGTACTTCTCTGTTTATTCTCTTTTCAAAATAACTGTAATTTAATTATTTGCTCAACCCCTCAGCCTGTTTTTATTTTCCATTAACTCTTTTAACCTGATTGTGCACTGTAACTTATTATTTTTTAATGAGTATTTACTTTTTTTTATATTTCTTTTCGTTTTATGTAAAGCACTTTGAATTACCTTGTTGTTGAAATGTGCTATACAAATAAACTTGCCTTGCCTTAACGGGAGCCCCGCACAGTACCGAAATAATTGAAATAATTTGACTTTGTCAAAGGCCCGCCATGTAACGGCTTGAGAAAAATTTGGCCCGATGCCAGACTTATTTGCCAACCCCTGTACTATCGTATCACAATCTTGTAGCTTGCGGTGATTCAACATCGGATGCAGGGCCCAAGAGCCCACATCTCAGCAAAAACCTCCTGGATCCCAGCAACCATCGTAAAAAATACTGTTTCAATACAAAATTTGCCCTACTAAAATTAAACCTAGTAACACCTCTTGCACCTAACAGACAAGCTTGGTGATTCTCTGACCATACTGGACTTCCCTCCCGGAGTCTGGCCGGGGCTGCTAGTGAGCTTACGGCTGTCACTCAGGATGGACTGGGCCTCTGGTGTTTTTAGTTTGAAACGCCGCCTCCCTGAGCTGACTGCTAGGAGTGTGCATGTTGTGTGTGTGTGTGTGTGTGATGCAAGCGCGTGTGCTGCCACAATACGCTTACCTCATGTGTCTTTCTGTAGTGCGTTTTCTCTGCCCACCTGTGACGGATGGCCCAACTATTTTACCTGCCACTTTTGCCCACATTTTGCGGGTGGCGGATGCTACTTTCAGACCCTGGTTGCTGCCGTCATTTTATGTCGTGTTATTAGTTTTGTCCGCCTTCTCTTGTGTAAAGCGTCCTTGGTTTATTAATAAATCTGCCTGTCCATTATCTGAGTGGGGAAAACAGAGTAAAGCCACCATTCAGTATCACCATAAAAACTAAAGACTACTGGTGCAAATGAAGACGGGGGCACACAGCGTGCCAAATATTAATTTCCTGAATATCAAAGTTATCAGCGACACACATCTCTCTGAGACAACACCTGAGTTTCTGCACAGACTCTGCAAAACCTGATGGAAATATTTTATTAGCGCACACAAACAAGATAATGCAGTTATTCAGATTCCCCGTGTTCTTCTTTCTCTTCGACAGTGGCTCTGTTCTGTCTCTCTTCCTGTCCTTGTTTCTTTTTCTGCCCCCCACCCCGCTTTTAGTTGTCTCCGTCTCCTCCAGTCATTACTCCAGTGTAACTAAAAGAAGCCATAAACTCCGCTAACACTTACACAGACAGACGGATGAAGCCTCAGGAGGGACTCCGTCTGGAGCTCATCAAAGGGTCCTACATGCATGTATGCAAGAGCAGCTGCGCGCACACACACACACACACACACACACACACACACACACACACACACACACACACACACACACACACACACCTGCATGCAGACATGCAAACACATATGCCACCACAATGCCCTTAACAATTCCTCATGCACTGTCATGGACATCTGCTGCAGTCTGACTTTCACTGTCTCTAGTGTACTTATACTGTGTATATTTATACTTGTACTGTACAAATATCTGTGCAGTATGTGGTCTATGTCCTTGAGTACTTATAGTATTGTGTCCTATTTGTGACCAAACACAGTCTGGCCCAGAAGTGAAGTACAGTCCGTGTACAGCTCGGGCTCAGTATCCCAATGTACGTTTAGCATTAGCTGAGAATGTGTCACTAGTTTCTATGATTCATTATTATTAATATTATGTGGTTTTGTGTGTGTGTGTGTGTGTGTGTGTGTATGTATATATGTGGTATAAGTTGATCCAGTGTTGCCGTGTCCCATCCATCCATCATCAAGCGCTTATCCTGCGTACTGCGTTGCGGGTGGGGACATCGGGCAAAAGGTGGGTTACTCCGAACCCGTGACCTTCTTGCTGTGAGGCAACAGTGCTAACCACTGCACCACCGCGCCGCCCCCGTGTCCCATCCACTGCTTATAAAATTTTAATGTTAGCAAATTTATTATTTTCTTGAGTCAAGATAAATTGAAACTTCCAGGTTCTGTTCAAGAAGAACACCTCATTCAAAACTTGATTGCTTGCGTTGCCTAATACATTCAGATAAAAATATCTAACATCGTTGTTTATTCAGTATTTGTGTTTTCCCATTAGCCCAAAAGACCTTCATGGATTAACTGCCGCGGCTTGAGAGAAGATAACGTTTCCAGAGATTACAGCCAGAAAGCTGAAATGAGTTTAAAAGAGAGCGTTGGTGAGTTTTATGGATATCGATGGAGCCAAGTTACTGTGACACTGATTTGGAAGAATTGTAGGACTGTTCATCAAGGTAGATTAACAACATGGCGCACCTCTTTAATCTTTGAATCGTCGGAGTAGATTTTTTTTGTTGTTCCATCAAGATTTGCTCTTAAATGTTTGTGGAGTTTCATGTTGGCAGATCAAAACACCCGGGCATTACCTGCTCTTTTTGGTGGACTTGTTTCTCCCAAAGCGGTGAAACAGGAACAGGAGATGACCGTTATCCGCAGCTCTACGTCTCCTGGTTGGTTATTTCCCCCACTTTATCACCTTGTGACTAAAAGGAAGCAGCTATCTGGTGTTTTAGAGAGCTGACATTTTGTGTTCTGGTCACCGTTTCTGATCACATCTATCAGTAACTTATATCACTCCGTTTCTGCCTTCTCTATAACTATGCGCTCTGCGTTCCCGTTCTGTTTTCCTAACTTTAAATTCCTGCCACCCTGTAATCATCACTGTCAGGTACAGAATATCATTCTCCCCCACACTGTGTACTGCATGTACACAAACACACAGCGTGAGACTGAGATGAGACACAGGTGTCAGCTGGGAAAAATGGCAGCCATCACTTTGATAACACTGCTCAGCGAGACGCGATCCCTGTCGGGTGCCTCGGTCTCACTCTCGTCTCCGAGTACGTCTTTCTCTCTGAAAATTCATTTCCAACTATTTTTAAAAGAGCGTGATGGTTGTACGGACTGGCTTTGTCAGATTCCACTGCTCCCCTTCCTTTAGGAAAGAGAGACATAGTTGTATTCTTACTGTGCGTACAGTTGAGTGTCTGAGCATCATACCGTGAGATGCAAACAACACTATTTACGAGTGAGCGTCATGCAAACACACAGCTCTGAAGACACAAGGAAGCTCTGAAGACACAAGGAAGCTCTGAAGACACAAGGAAGCTCTGAAGACACAAGGAAGCTCTGAAGACACAAGGAAGCTCTGAAGACACAAGGAAGCAGAAGTTTGAGAGTTTTGTTGCCTCTGTGTTACAAAGTCAACTGGAGACTAATGCTGCATTCCAGGCAACTCCAAACTGGGAAATTTCCGACCTCCAACTAGAAAAAAGTACTATGGGACGCCACTTGATTTCGTTGTTTGTTGGATTTCCTACTTGTGAACTGGGAGAAAAAAATATGTATCCTGACTTTCCGAGTAGCAGCTGAATGACGTCACACAACAATGGCAGCTCCCATGGAAGCATACACTGTAAATGGTAAACCATAAACCTAAAAGGCAGTATGAAGTGTTAAATTAAAATAATACATACTAGTGTCAAAGAGTGAAACTTGTTCTGCATGTAAATTGATGTTGAAATATTTTGTCAATGTTATTAGGTAGCTGGTTACAGTAAATAATCTCTGAAGGTCATTTTCTCTACCCGGTTATTCAGGAAAATGTTAAAACTGCCCAGAAATGTGAAAACGTTTGGAAATATAGCCCACAACTTTTGCTGACTTTTGAGGATTAACAACTGATGAAGCTAGAAGGATACACAGTTAACGAGTAATGTACACTTGTTTTTAATAAAAGGGTCATCCTTTTAATTAAAGTTTAACTGTGCATAAACTTGCCAAAGAAACATAACTTTGTCACGGTCAGCCATGTTTATTGATTATATTCAGCGTCATGCACCATCATGTGCCTGAAACGCTTTGAGTCGGATATTTCAACTTGGACATTTCCCAGTTCTGACCGGTCTGGAAGGCGGAAGCTGTCTCAACAGTAACATGAAGTACACTGTGTACACTATGTACTCACCTACTCAACCTATTTCTTCTTCAATTGTCACCCACCAAAAATATCGGTGTCTTCCTGCAACACCTCTCACGAGATTTCAGAGCGAGAACTGTCCTTGGGTGAGACTTCAGTTTCCTGTTAAAAACAGGGTGTCACGAGGAGTCCATGGATCCTTTCCATGATGTTGTCAGACACCTGGTGTAACAGTCTGAGCCTGTTGCTGGCAATAAGAAGCACTTTTTGTGGACCCCATTTTGATGGGTGCAATTTCCCCAAAGGAATACGTTGCAGCCGGTTCAGCTGCTGACTGAAACATCTACTTCACCGATTCAAAACTTTCTGTACCTGCACATACAAAATATGTGAAAACACGGCCCAAGTTTAAAAATACCGAAATTATCCTTAAAGTGAAAGTACACAAGTATTAGCATAAACATTAGTGCTGGGCAACGAATTTAATTTTTAATCGCATGATTTTCTTGCGATTAATCACATTGTTATGCGCAAAATTGAATAATGAATTCTAAAGTAGTGTATTGCGCACTTGTAATTTAAATGTACTGCTACACTTTAAACAGATAAGGTGCTTTTTACCAGCAGTATTCCCTTTACACAGTAACAACAAAATATTTCTTGTAAATCTCAACTTAAACATTAATGTAATCAAATCACATATAAAACCAAAGCTATTAAACACCCCAGGGCATTACCTTTTATCTAGCTTGTTAAAACAAGTTACCATCAGAGTCCAGTTTTCTTGTTTTTTTTTCTGAACAGGTATCAGCAGGAACATTTTTCTTTTATCAGGGAGCAGCAGAAACGGTCTGTGTTCAGCAGCAAGTTTCCCTGTAGGCGAAGTGGTCGAGCACAAGGTAATAATAATAATAATAATAATAATAATAATAATAATTAAAATAATGCGTATAATAACGCGTTATTCATCAATACATATTTAACTAACTGAATCTGGAAAGTAACTGTAGCTGTCAGATAGATGCAGTGGAGTAAAAGGTATTTGCCTTTGAAGTATAATGAAACACACAGTACAGCAGCTGAGTAAATGTACTTAGTTACTTCCCCCCCGTGCTTCACTATGGTGGCAGCGGAAAGAATCTTGACGCTGATGACACATTCAGGACCCTGTGTGTGTGGTATCAGTGTCAACACTGTCAGCGCTGCCGGCAGTGACAGCCGCCACAGCTGCCTCTGACGCCTCACATGAACATGTGTGGAGCCAAAAAAGACATTTTGGCACGTTTACAGCACGACCTCTTATTCAGGATTAATCAATCTGAATAACACAAACTCTGTCAGAAAATACCCGAGGGCATTAATGCTAGTTCAAGACTGACTGTTTCAAAACCAGTATTAAACCGTTGGTATCAGTGCTTCTGAAAATGTTGACGAGTCCACAGACCTGAATGCTGACAGAATGCTCAATGCTTTACTCTGCTGCTGTGAAGATAGTCTGTGGAAAATGCAACAAAGCATCTTGCTAGCAAGAAATTAAATACTGCTGATACATCAACCTTTATGCTGGAGCTACAAATATATTCATGTCAAATGGCCTCTGTTGGGGGAAAGAGTCATTAGTATTCAGCAGGACGGCTGCGTAGTGATGAGGGCCTGGAGACTGAAGAGAAAACTGCTGGTGTGCATCGCCCATCTCAGTGATATCGGTGAGGGGCCTGCAGAGCCCAAAGGATACTAAAGCACAGGACCCACCCAGCCACAGCCTGTTCATCCTGCTGCCTTCTGGGAAGGGATCCACAAGTATCTGATGTCGCAGCACCAGACTGCAGAGCAGCTTCCTCCCACCTCAGCTCCACCTCATCCTCCATCCCGAATAAATGACATAGAACTTTCTGTTATGCTGGTTTTGCACATCACCATGCTCCTACCTTAGCAAAATATGTTTATAGAAGTAATTGTATATATCATTTTCATCCTATTCCAATTTTAAATATTTGTATATACACCAAACTCGCTCATCCATGTCTTTATGGACCTTGGCACAATGCAGTCAGGCCAGTACCGTTCTCCTGGCTCGTCCATTGGATTGTGAGACAGAGAAGCGTGATTGGTCACTCCAGAGAAGACGTCTCCTCTGCTCTACTGTCCAGCGGCGGCGTGCTTTACACCGCTGCATCCAACGCTTTGCATTGCACTTTGTGACGAAAGGCTTGGATGCAGCTGGAAACCCGTTCCATGAAGCTCTCTACGCACTGTTCTTGAGTTAATCCGAAGGCCACGCCACGTTTGGAGGTCTGTAGCTGTTGACTCTGCAGAAAGTTGGCGACTGCATGCGCTGACCCCGCTCTGTGGCCTACCACTTCATGGCTGAGTTTCTGTTGTTTCCAATCTCTTCCACTTTGTAATAATACCATAGGTGTCATTTACACTGGGGAAATGTCCTCACCACTTTCTGAAAGCATCTGTTAAAAATGTTCTGAAAATACCTAGCACCAAAATATGTTAACTAACAAATAAAAATGCTTTAAGAAAGGTTTATTTGCACTATAAGAAAACATGCAATGCAATTTAAATATAGAAGAAACAATTGTGCGTTGTTTAAAAAAGTAACTTAAGCTTAAAAAACAAGCAGCTGATTGCTGCATTATATTCAGTTATATTTTTATATTTATAAATTGTCACCTGCCAGCTGAATTTTGCAACCTCCACACCTGACAGGTGAAGTGCTGTGTCCACATCTTTAGGCACAAAACTGCTTGGTTAGAGAAGGATTATGGTTTAAATGTTAAACTATTTGATTAATGTTACAGACTTTTTTTGTCATGGTTAACAAAAACCAACGTTGACTGGCAGTTTCTCATGTTAAAGTCTGACATCTTGTCCGTCCACCCTGATGTTCCCTGCATTACATTCCAATACTGTTTAAATGGACAAACCGCTACAGGCTGGAGTGATGAGTGGGGAAAAAAACCTCAAAGGCTGAAGCATGTAGCATCAGCTGCAGGTTGTCAGGTACATCAGATTATTCCCAGTGCTGTATTTACTGGTACTTCTACTCACCTTTTAATTTTCAAATACATCTGTATCTTCAATAAAACTTCATTTTAATGATCATTAATCAGCAGCATCTGGGTTTTCCTCTGACAGGTGCTGAGTCGGAGCCTGTAATCTGTTTTTCATTGTCTGCCAATCGATCGCTCTCTCTCTCTCTCACTCCATACTTGTGTCATTCCCACTGTGTTTTAACGGTTTACTGTCGTCTGTGAGTATCCTCACTCTTCTGTAAGACAGTTTAACACATACAGCTGATGTGATGTGACAGAGAGCTGTCTCTTCTAGCAGCTTGATTGCTGCCTCTAAGTAGAAAGCTTGTATTCATCAAACACACAGAAAAAAAAAAGTAAGTATAAAAAAAGCGTGGTAACTCAGCATATATACAGTTTAAACCTCAGAGGAAAAAAATATATATACATCCAAAACAGTACCAAATCTACAGTCACTGCAAATATAAATGAACCTCAGGCTGTTATAAAAGTGAAACGTCAATTCTGTGGTTCTTTTGAGAATTACAAATTTATTATATTAGGGCTGGGCACGTTGACGTGTTATTATATAACTAATTAGGCTAATTTTTCTATCGCACATTAATGCAGTTTTTTAAAATATTTATCATTTTGAATGTCCGTTGCTCACTGGCTCTGAATACACATACAGACAAACCATGGGTCACGGGAGGGCGGGATGTTGATCAGCCTGAAAATCACCCACCCAAACAAGCAGTGGAGGCTTTGGCAGACTACGCTGGATGCAGCGTGTGGGAGAAATAAGACAGCAGGCGCTCTGTTGAGTGCTTCTGTGCGCTAAACAGCTGTAGCCTATTTAACTTAAATTAAAATTATAGGCTACATAACTACCTGATAGGCCTTCATCTAGATATGCGGGGATGCTCTGCCATGTGAATTCCCTCCTGTTGATGTCCTGATAACTATTTAGATTCTGGAAACTCACAAACAGTGAGGATCAGTCTCTCTTCCAATGATCTGTGCTGCGCGACCCGCACAAAAAAGTTCAACACAATTCAGCTTCGGCGGCGGTTGTGCGCGTGAGGCGAGCACCAGCGTGACAGTTTCAGAGAAATGCACCTTGTCCTTGTTCTCAACCACTTCACCTCACTCTACTTGGGAAACTTGCTACTGAACATAGACTGTTTTTGCTGCTCCCTAATAAAAGAAAAATGTTTCTGCTGATGCCTGTTCAGAAATATTTTATTGCTTCTGTGTAAAGGGAATAAGGCTGGTAAAAAGCACCTTATTTGTTTAAAGTGTTTGCAAACCACATGTTATTGCACTTTTGTATTGCAGTACATTTAAATTTACTTCAGAATTCATTATTCAATTTTGCACATACCGCAATGAATCGCAAGTAAATCATGCGATTAATCGCGTGTAAATTTTAATCGTTGCCCAGCGCTATATTATACACATACATTGGTTGTGCAAGTTGTCACTTTAAAAAGAAATCTTGTGAATCAGGTGAAAATGAAATGGAAGTATTGTTTTCAATGGTGACTGATCAATGGTGCTCGGTGATGTAGAGGAACACAATGAAAAGACATCAATGGCGTTTCAAAATAAAGACATAATTATGCCGTTTCAAAATAAAAACAGAAATGCACGTCTTCCAGAACAATAGCTGACAATTTTCTATCGTTTATGCTCTCATGGTTCAGAGCAGTTGTGTCTGTAATTTAGAAATGAATACCTGTGATTAGTCCTGTGTGTACCACTGAGGGTTTATTGGTCAGCAGTAGATCTAAGAAAATGATAAATCTGATTCATGATCCATGTTTGCATTTACATTTCTTACATTCATTCATTTGGCAAACAAATAAGGTTGAATACATCCTCAGTAGAAGAATAAGTTCAGTTCAGGTTCCACCTGACACGAGGCTGCAGGTGCGTTGAGGAACACATAAGTGCATAGCAAATTACATTGAAGTAAAATCAGATAAGGTAGGTCTTCAAGCGATCTTCCACCACCAAGGGACAAAGCAGGAGAAGAGTTTGCATTCAGATTTCCTGCCACGCAGTGATGGTGGGGCACGTCGTTTTGATTGCAGTGAAGGAGAAGGCTCATAAACCTGAATGAGGGAAGTGGCTGGTGGCCAGTGGTAGTGGCCACTCTGTAGGCGAGCATTATTGATTAGTGATTTAGCAGCAACAGGGAGCAAATTGAGAGAAGAATGAGAGAGAATGAGTGTAGAGAGTGAAAAGTGAACCGACATGCACGGTTTGGCTGGTTGTAGACCAGACGGGCTGCAGCAGTTGGGGCCATTTGCAGAGGTTTTACAGTGCGTGCTAGCAGCTCTGCCAGAAGGGTGTGACAGTAGTCAACGCGAGGAAAGACCAGTGCCTTTCCAAGGAAAGGCATTTCAGCATTTTGAGATATCACTGAGGCAGGGTGAGTTCCACGCTGAGACAGTCGGGTTGTGTGGCAGGAAAGACGGACAGCAGGGTATCATCAGTGTATGCTGAGACTCGAGCACAGATCCTCGCTGTACCCCAGTGGATAGGAAGTGGCGCTTGGACTCTTTTAGTTCTCCTTTACTTTTGAATTTTACAGATTCTGATTTTAATTCTACTT
Source organism: Micropterus dolomieu (assembly GCF_021292245.1). Classification (NCBI taxonomy): domain Eukaryota; kingdom Metazoa; phylum Chordata; class Actinopteri; order Centrarchiformes; family Centrarchidae; genus Micropterus; species Micropterus dolomieu. The sequence continues at coordinate 1,640,790 of NC_060162.1, forward strand.
ATTGATCTCGGTTCTGGTTCCTTCACCACAGATCTTGTCAGCGCTCGCTGACCTTCATCCTCTCCCTCCTCGCTCATCTTCCCCTTCATGGCTAAAGTGAAAGGAGTCTCTGTCCTAGAGGGGCGTCTCTGGGGACTCGTCTCTAAGAAAAATATATATTGAATCGTTTGTAGCATCGTTGGTTCCCCTTCAGTATAAAAGCTGAACGTCAGCTCACCTGTGTTTTGTACCTGAGACGTTGCTACTGTTAGCGTTAGCTGGATCTGGGGCGTCATTGCAGCTGGGAGAGCGCGACACGTTGAACACGGCGCGTTCCTTCAGATTCACGCGTGTTGAAGTAAACCCTTCATCATGTTGGAGCTGCTTCCTCCCTCGCACCAAACCTCCTTACTGCAGCTGCTGAATTTTGCTGCGTCATTCTGTTTTTTTAATGAAGCTAAGCTAAACTTTGGAGCGTTTACTGCGGTCCACCACGGTCCAAGACTGTAGTCAACGAATCCACAGTTCTGGGAAATTTGGTAACAACTTCAACTTCAACTTGGAACCAGTCCCAGATAACCGTATTCTCCTTGCCATGCCGCTTTGAATGAATGTTCTGAGGTAGGACTCAGACCAGACTAGTTTTATATCAGAGACGCTAGTTCATTATGTGGTGAACCAGCAAGATGAAAACCGATGAGTGGACAACCTGTCTCGCCGACCACACGGCTTCTGTCACTGAAGTTTCAGTAAGATGGCCGCTTTTGAAACCAGACTGGTTTGAATTAAGTACATTGGTTTGAGAGAAGAAGTCTGAGATTTGGGTGAAAACTGCACACTCTAGTACCTGTGATAAGAAGGGTAGTAGTGAGAGCGGCCTTTCATTTTCAACTTGGATTTTTATGGATTTTTTTTAACTAGAGTCCCTTCGACCTGCTTACACATTTTAAAAAATGAGCACACACTCAGTTGATAAATGAGGCCACCGGTGTCGGTTGATATCTTTTCTTGTGTTTCTTTAGTGCACACGTGCAAACAGATTTACACAGGTGACATCACACAGAAAAGCAGGCTGAAAAGACGACAGACAACGAGAGAGAGGAAGATTGAGGAGGTGTGATGAGCTACTGTCAGCAGGAGATTGTGCTTGGCTTAGATCAGTTCGTGTGTGTGCGCGCGCACATATGATTTGTTCATTTCCTCTCTCCTCTATGAGCTCGTGCCAAAATAAGCTCATTACCATCACAGGAGCCAAAGCTGGAATTCAGAAATTCATTAGCTCAACGATTTGCATAGTCTCGCTTTCGTGTGTGTGTGTGTGTGTGTGTGTGTGTGTGTGTGTGTTCCCCTGGTATATGTGTGTTTGGCACTCTCGCTGCAGGCACTCAAACCAGCACTCCTACCTGCTCCTCTGTCATGGTTTCTCTTCCCCTTGTGTGGCTGAATTAAAATGTTCCCCCTCGCTCTGCTGAAGGTTTGAGCTCCAGCGCGATTCATGTTCAAAGAACTCAAGTCTGAGAAGCAGAGACTGACAATTACTGCAACAAAGGCATGACCGACAGGGAGAGGAGCTTTAATTGAGTTAAAATTGAGTTTTTGAATAGATCATTGTGTTAATTTCAGAATAAATATAGTTCTTTCCTTGCAGGGTGCACTCCAGCTCAGGAGAGGGAAGATATCAAATCTTTCTCATGGCCCTTTTTCTGCTCTTTCATTTCTCTTCCGGCAGCGTATTCATTTTCTGTCCTGTGCTTATCTGTGATAATGCCGTGATCTATGCTTCGCCTGAGGTACAATATCAAAGATTTAACTGAGAGAAGTCTACAATACGATACGACCTGTGTTTCATAGAGCAGGAGTTTGTTTTTGTGACTTTTAAATGGCCGAGTTGTGGAAAGTGACTTAGGAGCCATTTTCACCAGGCATTAAAATGCGTCTTGTTTCCAGATTGCATTTGATTTTAACCTAATTACATTTACACCTGGTATTAAAATAGGTCTCCAGTCTTGGAGGTTAAAGCTAGACCTGCCACTTCAAATGTCTACAATAACCATTAGTTCCGAGTAGAAATGTCTGTGCAAAGTCATATATTTTATGTATTGAAAAAGATACACAAATGCTCAGAAGGACTTCTTGACACTCGCCTTAATACACTCTCTTAAAGGTGCCGTAGAATACTCATTTTCAGGTTTACATACTTCAGTGCTTAAAAAACACATATTTTTGTCATCCCATGCACTGCTTCAGCTCCTTTATTCGCCCTCGGTCTGAACACTCAGTTTTAGCTCCTGTCTCTTTAAGGCCTCCCTTCCCTGAAAGCCCACTTGCTTCCCCCGAGCACAGCAGAGGGGCCGAGCTCAAGGGTTACCCAGAGATTGAACAGTGAAGCCGACCAAAGCCCAAAAATGAAGTCAAAACCCTGAGACATCCCGTCGCACATGAGATGTAACCGTATTGCTTAGATTATAAACTCTCAGAAAAAAATATTTGCCATCAGTGACGCTGCGTTGGTGTCTGGCAGGTGAGCCTCGTAGGTGGGCTGATTAAGCAGTTACGAGCCAAGAGACTTTTTCTTGGTGCAGTAATGCAGCTACCAGAATTACGTGTTTCTGCCGTTGCTCTACGTTATTAAACCACAGTTATGCTGCGCGATCATGCGCAGTAGATACTGGTGCCAACAGGAAGTAGACCTGTAATAGTATTTTATTGGTTCAAAACTGGCTTCACTGCTCTCCATTCAAATCAGCGGGGTGGCTTCGTCCAGTAATATACTGTCTATGGCCGTGCTGCACTGAATCGAGGCCTGCTGTGCGAGACTAGGCCTCATTGATTACTGTACAAAAACACAACTTTATAACTTTATTCTCTGGTTTTACTGAAACTGGTTCAGATCTGATGGAGAAAATATTATCTGGTTTTCCCTCTCATGTCTTCCGGCTGCTCTACCTCCACTTTTGGTGATTGACAAAGTTTGCACATTAGCATTACTTTAGGTGCGTTAGCAGCAGCTAGCAGATAGCAGCATCTAGTGGTTACTTTAGAGTTACGGACAAGTTAAGCTATCTGTCCATCAGAAAACTTCATAAATCACAGAGTTGAGGTAAAGCAGCCGGAGGACATCAGAGGGAAAAGCAGAAAATATTTTCCTTTGCTTTATAACCGTAAAAGCACTTTCTGTGAGACGCTGAACAACCTCCAGCTCCATGAGCTCGTATGCTTACTCTGGGATGTGGGTTGGTATATGTAAATTTTTGGATATTAATGATCCCAAATGTTAGATCACTTCTAGCGCTTGTTGGCATTTGCCCGTTTTTCCTGGGTCTTTTGCATTTGCAAGATTTACATATGAAGGAGGAAACAATGATGACTGATTCTCACAGTAAGTCACTTACTGAACTCTTCTTATTCATCTATGCCAAGGTAAACACAGTTTTCCACGCCACGGCACCTTTAAACACAGCATACTCACAAACACGTTGGCGTCGTGCGTTGGTTCAACAGCTGTGCACACATCACGCTCTCTGATGTAATTACCTTTGGCTGAAGATTAAACTGCACTATCCGTTGAAATATGGATCGTGTCTCAGAGACAGTCACTGTGTCCTTTGAATGTTCTTGAATGTCTCAGGTGGAGTCCAGCTTGATTTGGAGTCCGCTGTGAGCTTTAAATGAGGGGGCACATTTCAGTTGGAGCACATGTCTCTATAAATCTCTCATCTAAAAGCCAGGTGCATGTCAAACGGTTATTCTACCATGAAAAAGAAATCTGAAAGAAGTTTTCAGGCTGGATGGCAAGCTGTGTTACAGATAGATTACAATTCCTTGATCTTTTTTGTTATGAGTTAGGGATTCTAGTCTTGTTTTGGTTCCATGTCTTGTGTTCTACTGTTTTGCCCATGTTAGCCCTTTGTTTTGTTGGTCTGCTTTTGGTTCTGTGTTTCTCTGTGTAGCCTTGTTTATTATTTTATTCATTCGCATGTTTAGGTTTACTTAGGATCTGTCTTGTCTCTTATCTTGGTTATCTCATCTTAGTCCTGCATTTTAGTTCTGTGCTTTAGTCCATGTTAGTGTTATTCCTGGTCTGTGTATTTCTGTGTTTCATTATTGGACCTTGTCTTGTTTATGGTTCTGTAACTTAGTTTATTCTTATGTTTATCAGCATGTTTTTTACCTGTTCGGGTCCTAAGTCTCCATGTTTTAGTGGAGTCCTGTCTCCCGTTTGGTCCGGTCTCAGTCCATGCCCTGATTTTGCAGTCTTTCCGTGGTTTGTGTTTTACGTCGGTAGATCTGTCCTGTCGTTGTGTTTCCGTGTGCTGTACTTCCTGTTTTACTTTGTAGTATTCAGTTCTCATGTGTCCTTGTCTAGCTGTGTTTCCTGTTGTTGATTACCTGATGTGTTTCAGCTTTGCTTCCCTCCCTGCTCGTTTGCCTGTCTATATAAGCCGTCGGTTTTGTTTATTCTTTGTCTGGTCTTTGTTGTCTAATGTTGACAACATTAGACAGTGTTCTGCTGTGCTGTGTTCTTGGATTACCTTGCTTGGATTATTGCTTTGCCTTTTTGGATTTCACCTTTGTTTGGACTCATGTCTTGTGCCCTCATATCAGCTTGTTTCAGTTTAGTTTATGTGCTAATAAATATCTTGGATCTGCAACCTCCTCGCCTGTTGTCTGTGTTTGGGTCCACACTCAGCCATCCATGACAGATTTTACTTGTATTAAACCCCAGAACAATCAGGCATAGGTACACCATACGTAATACCTTTTTAATTCAGCTTCTGCCTCATTTAGTTCTGGTGGATAATAGAGTTTATTACCAAGATGCTGCTTCATCAAACAGATTGCAGCTGGAGAAAAAATATATTTATCTTTAGCTAAACTTGATGTAGTAATCTCCCTAGCAAGCTTTAATCTAATACAGCTCTTATACAGCTGTCTATTTGGTGCCAGATTATTATTTCTGTGGTTTGTTTTGTTTTTTAGCTCAGTTTAGTAGTTATGTGCTGTCTCTCCTATCTTTATTCATAATGTATTGCGTCGCTACTGAAGAATTATTTTACATCATTCATTTCTATGCGCAACTAATGATTCGTACTCGCACTGTGCGATCACGGTATCACTCAACAGCAGGATTACTCCCTTTACTTGTTCTCCAGAGGAGATCTACGCAAAAGGTGCTGCTGTAAGAGTGGCGTAACTCCTATAAGGAATAGGGAAGCGAGTAACGAATTAGAGCATGTGGCCGAAAGTGACGGTAAAAGTTAGCGTAAACATAAATTTTTAGTCTGGCAGTAAATGAACAGTCTCAGTTAATAAATGTTGCAGCTCCTCAAGAAAAGTCCATCTGTTGTTTCCTCAACTGCTGGAAAAGTGAAGGCAGTTAATGCAAGCAAACATCTCCCCTGGGCTTCAGTCTGGCAGCTGGAAAACCAAAAGTATGGGGGGGGGGTTTTTTTGGCTGCTATGTAACTTAAAATTAGTTAAATTAATAGGAAGTAAATAGTAACTGCATGTCACTGCTTGTGCAGTGTAAAGAGCATCAGGTACAAGCTTAGACTAAACTGGTGAACAACTCTGTGCTGTACATCCTGATAAAAGACGGTGGTGATGATGAGCTGAGGTTAGTAAAGCAAATTAGGGATCCAAACTAGTCCTTTTAAGCTAATGAGGAGATTTTTTTTTTTTTTAATGTACAAATAAAATGCTTGGTAATTCTATAGAAGGGAGTGCATACATTTGCTGGATCTTACATGTTGCCAAATTTTTTATATTAATTTCTAAAGTTAAATGTCAAAAGCTGTAAATTAAGACACAAAAGGCTAACCTGTCATCTGTAATGACTCAGGTCATATTAACAGGGTTTTCCCTGCCGTTACAAGGATTAGGTGCTGAGGCCCAAAACAGCTTGAGTGCTGAGCCATGAATGTAAAATTGTGGAAAGCAACAAAACCAACTACAGGTAAATGACTTTTTCCCAGGTATAATGGTTGTAGTTCCTCCCCAGTGGACTTATTTAGCCCTTAAGCTTTTTGTGTGTTGTTTATTTATTAGCTGTTCTAGCTTTTCCAAGTGTTTGTTCACAGATATGGTAATAATAAGGGTAAATATGTTGTGAAATTGTGACTGTTATTCTAGACGGAAATACCTCCACCACCATCATATACATGCACCTAAGGCTTTCACAAACATATGAGAAAACAATGAAAATTTAATGGACATGGTCACAACAGCACTGCTGCTGGAAGAATTTCAGAGACATGTTGTGTTGGGGTTTTATATTCAGACAAATGTTTTTTTGCTTCACCTCCGCTGCTACAACTCCATCCCAGGGGATGATGAGTTCTGGCTTCATAGGGCAGTATATAAAGATCCATAAACCTTGGAAAAGGTGGGACCTGGAGATGAAAAGACCATGAAGAAACACTTTGACAGAATTCACTACACTGTTTCCCAGTTCTTGTCTGACTAACTGCGACAAGCAGAAGGTGCTTATTTTATCACTTTCTAAAATATTTGCTTATAAGGGCAGAATTTCTAAACCTCAGCATGAAGTCCAGTTTACTGACTGAAGATGAGGGAAGCGTTTTGCTTTGACTGAGCAGTGATTGACATGGCGGCCCTGATGTAATCATACTCTTTGTGATTATCAGAAAGCCAACAGGCCAGCAGAACCTGGACATAAATACATGTGTACAAAATAATATGAATGCAACAACTGTATAGAGTTGTGTTTAGTTCGGGTTGCAGGCGGTGAGTCACTGTCTTGGTGGTTTTATTGTTTTTATTGAGAGAGAGAGAGAGAGAGAGATGACTTTTTCGAGCAGCCTGATAATAAGGAATTGCAGTAATCCAGCCTAGAAGTAACAAATGCATGGACTAGTTTTTCTGCATCATTTTTAGACAGGATGTTCCTGATTTTCGAAATATTACGTAGGTGAAAAAAAGCGGTCCTTGAAATTTGCTTAATTTGAGACTTAAACGACATGTCCTGATCAAAGATAACTCCAAGATTCCTCACAGTGGTGCTGGAGGCCAGGGCGATGCCATCCAGGGAAACTATATCTTTAGATAATGCGTCACGGAGGTGCTTAGGCCCCAGAGCAATAACTTCAGTTTTATCTGAGTTTAACATGAGAAAATTACAGGTCATCCAGGTTTTAACATCCTGAAGGCACATTTGAAGTTTAGCTAACTGATGAGTTTCATCTGGCTTTATCGATAGATATAACTGAGTATCATCTGCATAACAATGAAAGTTTATGGAATATTTCCTGATAATATTGCCTAAGGGAAGCATATATAAAGTGAAGAGGATTGGTCCGAGGACAGATCCTTGAGGAACTCCATGACTAACTTTGGCGTGCATGGAGGACTCATCCTTAACTGAAATCGATCTGATAAATAGGTCTGAAACCAGCTTAGAGCGGTTCCTTTAATGCCAATGAAATATTCCAGTCTCTGCAATAGGATCTGATGGTCAATGGTATCAAATGCAGCACTAAGATCTAATAAAACCAGTACAGAGACAAGTCCTTTGTCTGATGCAATAAGGAGGTCGTTAGTAATTTTCACCAGTGCTGTCTCTGTGCTATGATGAGCTCTAAATCCTGACTGAAAATCCTCAAATAAACTATTGCTCTGTAGAAAGTCACACAGCTGTTTAGCAACTGCTTTCTCCAGGATCTTAGAGAAATGGAAGGTTAGATATAGGTCTATAGTTGGCTAAAACATCCGGATCAAGTTTGGGCTTTTTCAGAAGAGGTTTAATTACAGCTACTTTAAAGTACTGTGGTACATAGCCTGTTGATAGAGATAGATTGATCATATCTAGTATAGAGGTGCTGACTAAGGGTAAAACATCTTTAAGCAACCTAGTCGGGATGGGGTCTAAGAGGCAGGTTGATGGTTTAGATGAAGAAATTATTGAAGTTAGTTGGTAAAGATTGAGGGAAGCAAAACAGTCTAAACATGTATCTGGTTCTACAGTTTTTTCTAAGGTTCCTGAGTTAAGAGATAAGTCGGTGCCAGTTGAGGGCAGGTCTTGGTGAATTTTGTCTCTAATAGCTAGAATTTTATCATTAAAGAAGCTCATGAAGTCGTAACTACTGAGAGCTATGGGAATACTTGG
>NC_060162.1:1648993-1673687 GCF_021292245.1 Micropterus dolomieu
GGGGGACGGCTACCAGAGGCTAACTCAGGCCGTTCCGCACCGACTACCGGGGACTGGCTAGCTACAGTAGCTAAAGACTGATCTACCAAGGTGCGGAGCCGGACTTCTAAATCACTGAGCCTCGCCTCCATGTCTATAAATAAACTACACTTATTACATGTACCATTACCGCTAAAGGAGGCAGAGGAGTAACTGAACATCTGACACACCGAGCAGGAGAAAGTAGGAGAGAGAGAGGGAGAAGGAGAAGCCATCGCTAGCTGCTAAGCTAAAGTTGCTAACGGCTAAGCTAAAATACTGTAGCGTCAGTTACCAAAACTTCAGAACAAGTATGAGATTGAACAGCAGTCACTAAAAGATGGAAAGAACTGTGAGTGCTTAGGCAAAATTACTGTAAGAATAAGTGTTTAGCGGACAGTTGGCTGCTGTAATCTAAAAAATGTAACTGTTATTTAGCGAGAGCAGCACAACACGGTACCAACACACAAGCACCGGAAACGGAAATGAGTCGACACGCTTACCGCAGTACGTCAGCAGTATCTCAGCCCACCTGTCTCTTTGTGCTTCACATTGTTTTAATATTGATTTTTTGATTAATAAAAGATTTTAATATAGCTGCTTTCCAGTCGTACTTGCCTTCAGGGTGCTAGGGACCTGTTAGTGGCTCCAAGAGGGGCCTCCACTATCTTCCAATTTCGTGGCTGTCCATCAATTGTACTTCACCTCCACTGCACCTACACTCCATTGTATTTCACCTATTTAACCAAGAATGATAGCGCTAAAGACTGATGTAATGAATTCCTTTGGGCCGTTGGGTAGTAGGATATGGGTAGTTTGCTCTTAGTGTTTTCTGTATGTAGGTTAAAAATTATACTGTAGATTGCATGTGCTTCATTTATTTAGACAATCTGTTAGTACTTCAAAAAAATAAAAAATGTGTGTGTGTGTGTGTGTGTGTGTGTGTGTGTGTGTATATATATATATATTTGTTTAGTGTTTGGGCCCCTACGTACAAGCTCCAGATAGCTTAAAAAAAGGGTTTCCTTTTTAATAATCTGCATTATTTCTAATGATTGTATTTTAATGTTTGATGAAAAAACTAAACTGAACTGAGGTTGGCATCCTGCAGCGACACAGACTAAAACTAACACTGATGAATGAAAAATCTATCATAACCTTAGTAGATGGGAGAGCGCGACACGTTGAACACGGTGCGTTCCTTCAGATTCACGCCGTGTTGAAGTAAACGCTTCGTCATGTTGGAGCTGCTTCCTCCTTACTGCAGCTGTTGCATTTTGCTGCATCGTTCTCTTTTTTTTAGTGAAGCTAAGCCAAACTCTGGAGCGTTTGCTGCGGTCCGCCACGCTCCAGGACTGGAAACAGAAGGACTTTCTTCTTCATGCTTTGTTGACGTAACAAATGAAGTGACGTGACTTGGAACCGGTTATTAATACAATTAAACTGTTTTGTCTGAAAATAGCCCATATCTCTATCCCCACCACAATGTGACTCCAAACAACTGCCAGATTTGAATCAAAGCTGTAAGCAAATTTTTACACTTTTAACACAGAGTTCTAGCCAACAAACACAACATGGACTATCAGTCATAAAAGGGCACTGTGAACAAGTTTTCCTGCCAGACTTCAGTGGAACTCATTCAAGATCATTTTAGCGCCTCACTAATGGTTTATCACATCAGTCAGTTTTTTGCTTTCATATTTAATTATTTTGTTTGTCTCTCACAATAACAATGAGTAACTTGTGCAGCATGTCTGAATATAGGTGGGATTAAAAGGCCATGATTCAGTCTATTGTGGGAAATTGAGTCCAGTCTCCTTCTTTGAATTTTATTTTTCCATCCTATAATTTTGAAATGCAGCTCTAAAGACTTAAAACTGTTGAATGATAAAAAATGATCAATCACTGATATTAACAATAATAATTGAGCATGATAATACATCACACTTAATAATAATAATAATAATAATAATAACTAATCACTGTGAATGAGAAGCGAACAATCTCGTTATGCAAAGTTACACCACAATTTTAATATCAGCCAATACACTTTGGACATTTTGAAGAACGTTTGCCTCGTTTAAAAGATAATGGAAAACATGTTGAAGTCGCATCAACTCTGCAGCCGATCCCTATCTGGGTCTGCGTACAGGTGAGTTAGTCCCGCCCCCCAATGTTACATGGGGCTCTCCTCGTAACAGCGGCCGCCACCTGCTACGCTGCGGCCAGACGCCGCCCTGACCCCGGGCTCTCTTGACGGACACGCAGCGTGACAGCTCTTCATGCGGAAGACAAAAGAATAACACACCTGTGGCTCACCAACAGGTGCCTATCAGCTAATCACCGCGCTGAACTGCTGGTCTGGCCCATAGGTCATGCCTAGCATTTATACTTGTGCGTCCTTGTCTCCGTTGTTCAGCAATTACACCCCCAAACACTAACTTCCGGTTTAGCGCTCAGCTAACGTTAATGGGGGTAAAATTGTGTACGTGCGGCTGTTTTAAACTTTTAAAATGTTATCGACAGAATGGATCACATTCTGATAGTGAAACAAGTCATTTCGCTCGGGTTGTGACGCTCGAATATATTGATCCACCGTGTTACAGCTGTTTTGGCTGCTAGTAAAATTTACTTCAAAGCATTGAGCACTTCCTGTCAGCTCAAGGCATTGCAAGCCTCGAGGTGTAGCATAGTGTACGGGGCTACACGAGGCTATGCCTTCAATTTGACGCAGAAGTATAAATTGCACTTAACAGTAGCAACGTCTCAGGCTCAGGGTTGGAATCGGAATCGATAAAACTGAAAAGACTGAAATGAACCCAACCCAATTAACGTGTTGGTGAGAAAATATAAATCCACTGCAGGTTTTAAAACACCGGTGTGCCCCTTATGTACGGCTGCATTAATTAGCCTTGATACTGCATTCCAAGATGGCGCCCCATCTGTAGTAGACTCCCTGCACACAGGAACTCTGCATGCTCTCTCACAGCACTTTGAGACTTTTCAAATTGTATTTAACAATGCTTGAGCCAGGAGATATGGGTTGATGCAACATTACAGATGCGAAGTAGCCTAAAGCTATATTCTGGTACGCAGCATCAAATGGTGACAGTTATGTTTTAAACTGTACATAATCCTTTTTAAATAAAACAAATGAAAACAAAATTACAACATATGAATAACGCGTTCATAACCTGTTGTTGTCAACGTGCAGATAACACATCGCTAACATGTTGTCGTTGTGGTGTCAGCGTCTCTACGTGTTAACAACGTGCTGTTAACGAGTTGATGTGTTGTCATTGTGTTGTTAACTTGTTGTCTTGACAGCCAGCTGTCAACGCGTTAATAATGTGTGAACTTTTCACCTGTTATCAACGTGCAAACAAAGTGGTATCAGCAACTTCACGTGTTTTAAGTGTGTATTTTGTCTCCTTTCAGTGTGTTTATCTTTGTTACGGTCAGGTAGAAGAATGCCCTAATCAGTCATGACTACACAGTGTAAAATTCAGTTCTGAATTATGTTCTTGTTCTTCTCATAATAAAGTGAGCTTTAGGTCATGGATTATATGAGAGATGAAATATTAATATCTGATAAATCAAAGTCACTTTCAGAGTGTGACAGCAGCTCACTTGTTATATTTAAATTCCTGTCTCTGGGTGTTTTTGTGTGATCGAGCCTCTTTGTGTTTTTTTCCATTCAGCGCTGTCCATCCTCAGCCACCTCCCACACGTTCCTGCAGAAGAAGGTGTATAATGGAGCACATTAACCTAAAAGTATTACTATATTATCTCCTTTCCCTTTACTTAGCAGAAGATATTTTTTCTATTTCAGAACACAGATGGATTATGAGCTGAAACCCATCACTGCCGTGCCAGGCAGACTTATCTGTGCGAGACGTTAACCACGTGTATTATTAGCAACTTTTCCAATAGCTTTCATGAGCAATTTCAGTAAAATAATTTACACGGCATGCTTTTTTTTCCCCCCCATGCAGTACTCGTTCACCACTTCTTCTGTTTGCTTTGGCCAGAAACATAATTTTAAAGCTATGTACTGTTTCAAATGTGGCTAATGGAGCTAATGGATCTGTCAAAAATGGCAAGGTTATGAAAACATCTTCTAAAAGTTCAATTGACTGTAAACTTGTAAACTGCTTAATCACCCAGAGACACTGAAGCTTGATGTGAAAATGCCTACCTGCTGTTTAACTCATGATTTTATAAAAATATTAGGCGACCCATTTAAGCATTTTGCAGAGAAACACAGAGAGAAATTATCCTCCATTACGTTATAAGACTCAGAAGGTGGACATTTCACAAGCATGGACCAGGTAAAGTTGTTGGAAAAATAGCTTGGAACAAGAAATGTTAAATCACAAATGAAATTGCTTTGTTTATTTGCAAAATAAGAAATTCCTATAAATAAAGACATTTACTCCATAAATTGGTGCTGAAAATTTCTCCAGAATGCAGGAAATTAAGTGTTTAATGCTCAAAATCTTCTGAGGGAGGACCCAGAGGACTATTCAAAATAGTGTTAACATATCTTCTCGTTTTGTTCTCGTGACCAAAGTCTTTCATCACACCCCTATTTTCAGACCTTATGTCACCAGCTCTTTTCAACACAAAGTGACGCCCTTGCTATTTACATACAGTCGGCCTACTGCTTACATTATTTCACTATCTGTAAACAAATGTAGGCAAAGTAGTGAATGTGTGTTCGTGGGGATGCGTGCTAAGGTGGGCCGTGTCCTGCTGCATCAATTTTGATCCTTTTTCAAACATGGCATTGTGACTTCAACAAGCTCCATCAGTGGAGAGTTCTTTTAAAGACGTGTTACTTTATTATTATTATTATTCAGTCCCTCCAGAACTTTGCAGGCTTTTTTTGTGATTGTTGCAGCCTGATATACCCAATTTTGCGGCAGCTTTTCTAAAAGAAAATTGGGGCATTTTTTGCGATGAAATGGTGGGAATAAGTGAAAATTGCAAAGGTAGAATATGATTTTATTACATTCGAGTTATAGAATCATTAAACAGTCCCTTCAGGACTCCGCGGGCCTGGCCCTAACCCCGCATATTTAAACAGGCTTACCTTGTGTCACGCTGATTTATCTCGTCTGACATCCTCCGTGCGTCTCTGTCATTCTCTGCGTTCAGGTGATTAGTCAGCTGAAACAGAGGCTGAACGAACACTGTGAAAACTCACAGAGAAGAATACATCTGTGGCCTCTACAGCATGACCACATTAGCTTTTATTCACACCTCCTCCGTCAGGACCACACAAAGTCAGCATATCTGACATAATGGCAGAGCAGAGCACACTGAACACACACCAAGAGCCACCAAGGACATAAAATACTTCAGCCGAGTTGATGAAGACTTTGTCGTTGGGATTGAACAATGGTAACCAGGAGAAACAGAAGCCCATTGACTTTTTGTCTACTTCTGTCGCCCACGTCATTCAGTGCTGGTTTTAAAGCTGAAAGAAAATACCAGTGCCAACAGGAAGATGACTACAGAGTGTTTCTATAACCTGAGTGCATGTGTTATGTGCGGTGTGCAGGGTTATACAACCACCCATGCCTTTAGCTGATTTACTGTAGGTGTGTGGCAGGTTTTTGATTCGATTGTCTGTGAATAAGTTTTTAGGCTTTTAAGCTTTAAAGGTCCCATATATTGCAAAATGCACTTATTCATGTCTTTTCAACATAGATGTGTGTCCCAGTGGGTCTAAAGAGCCCCAAACTATGAGAAAAAGCATCCTCTCTCTTTTTCTCCTGCTCAGTCTTTCAGTCGACTTGGCGGCCTTCTTGATGTCATGGCTGGATCTGTTTATCACAGGACCTCTTCCAGCGCCTCGGCGCAGTAGACCCCCACTGAACACCCGCTTTTACGGTTATGAAGTAAAGGAAAATATTTTCTGGTTTTCCCTGGGATGTCCTCCGGCTGTTCTGCCTGAACTTGCTGTGATTTACGGTGTTTCCTGATGGACAGATAGCTTTACTTGTTGCTTAATCACCTCCAACTCTCTCTGTTGCACAATCCCGGCTTATAATTTTCATCTTTATAATAACAAACAACTCCTGTTTTATGTGCATTATTTGCCGTGTCACTATTTACATGTGTCTTGACAAAACGTGGTTTGGAGACCAGATAGAGTCGTTGGGTGACAGAGTCAGCTAAAGTAACTGCCTAGTAACACTTAAAGCGATCTGTCCGTCAGTGAACTCATTAGTCACCAAAAGTGGAGGCAGAGCAGCCGGAAGACATGAGAGGGAAAACAAGAAAATATTCTCTTTAGAAAATTTTATCCGGTTTCACCAAAACCAGTGAATGAAGTTACGACAAAGTCAAATTACGACAAAATGTTAAAGCAGACCCATTATGCTTTTCCACATTTTATGACTTATCTACAGTGTTTTAATGTTGGATGTTCATGTTAAACACGGCCAAAGCTTCAAAAAATGAGATTAAAGTATTTATTTATAAGAAATCCCTGTCAGCAAAAACCTCTGGTTTCCTCCTGTTCTGAATGCTCTGTTTTAAAGAGACAGGAGCATCTACAGCTTGTTTCACACAGAGGCTGAAATGAAGGCCTGCATGAAGAGTCAGTATAAAAAAATAAAATATTCTTTTGAACTTTGAATCATGCAAAGCTGCCGTACAGGAGTCACAGAACTACAATATAGGACTGGAAAAGCAGTTTAATAGGTCTCCTTTAAGTCATTTTGCACTAATGAGGAAAAACAGACCAAATGTCATCCACTCTTTCAGCAGACAAGAGAGAACCTAGATCATGCTGCACAGGTCAAAACCTTTTCTGCCCTGGCTACGCATTGCAAATGAGGGGGCATGTAAACACAAAGTATGAACCTGAAAATGAGCATATTATGGGACCTAAGGCTGTGAGGTTGCATATGTCTGTCTATTTATTTATTTATTTATTAGGCTATGTTTGTTATGAAAGATGATTTTTATTTAACTTGTACTAATCTACGGGTCTCTGTAATTGCCCCTTGGGGATAAATAAAGTGTTTTGATATTGAAATATGTTTACACATTTTCAGTCCAACATTAAAAACCTGCGAGACTGAGTTTTTTTTGTTGTCAGCTGACTCAAAATGGAGGCAATTTGCTTGGATGTGAAATGAGATGAGATGGATTCACTGCCATTATCACAAACTACTTTACACAGCGACTTTAAGATAAAGCAGAATTCATGGTTTGCCTGTTCTTTGTCTCACAGATGGATCATGGCTCAGAAAGCAGATTTGATCAAGATTTATCACCTAAAATGCGTATGCTAGTCATGTTTATTAACTTATTGACTTTTTATTTTTGAGTTAGTATGTTCAACATTAACGTGCATTTATTCAGGAATTCTAGATGTGCTATTGACATTAAGGAAACATTTATAAAAATTTATAAAATTTTAATTCTAAATTAACATAATCCAGTCTAAGTGTTTGCTGACGGATTTGTTTTTATTACATAACACCTTCTTGTGATTATTTATGTTCCAGCTGAGATGTCGCTAAGAATCTTGATCTCAATGAGCGTGAATGAATCCTCTGACTTTTTGCACCGTGAGGTTCACATTTGTGGTTTATAGTGAAACATCTCAGCAGCTATCGGATGGATTGTGGTGAAATGTGGTTCAGGGGATCAAGAAGGTCTGAAAGTAATAACTTTGGTGATCTTCTGACTTTTCATCTACCGCCATCATCAGGTCAAAATGTCAATGTGTGGCTGAGACGTGCAACCTCTGACATATATAGCAAGTGTAATTCGCTTTGGATAATAGTGTCAGCAAAAAAATAATTATAACCGTTCATTATGTAAGGTCATAATACACCACTGAAAACAAATATATTATGGATATTATATGGAATTTCTGTCAATTGATCCTGCTAAATATTACACACTGAACCTTTAAACCTGATCTATACTTCTGCGTCGAATCTACACCTCCCCAAAAATGTAACTACAAGTTGCAGCGATGTGGACCGCAAGAACTGTGAGTGGTCGGCTTGGTAGCATCGCATTTCCTCCAAGCCCACAGGAAGTGCTTTGTGCTTTGAAGTCAATTTTACTAGCGGCCAATCCAGCAGCTGTAACACGGTGGATACATTTTTTTTTATCATATCTAAATGTGTTTGCTTCCTCATGTTGTGGAGTTTTATTTTCCGCTGATGTAATAATAACCTTGGCGTGTCAGTGCGTTAAGTGTGTCTGTGTCAGAGGCGACTAACTCTTAACCGCATTTTTAGACGTCATTGCTCAAAGGGGGGAATAACAGTCTGGTGAACAACAAGAAATGAAGGGCTAATCCTTGGTGTCATCCTGACAGACTGCAGGTGGTTTGCATTTGCGAGTTTGTTGCAGGTGTGTGTTTATGTATGGATGTGTGTTGGTGTGTGTGGGAATATATTTGCAGCTGTTACGCAGCATGAGCCAGCTATCAGGAATCCTCCTCTCCCTCTGGCTGTCTCTCACCTCTTCTCCCTCCCTGTCCCGTCTCCTCTCCTCCTGCGTCCCACCTGTGCTCATCCTTATCGGTGGTTGAAAGCTGCCGTGGTATCGGCTCCGCTCAGAGGCCTGTCTGTTTCTGCCTTTGTTCTCTGTCCCATCTTCGTCAGACAGGATTCTGCGTCTAATCACTTTCACCCTTCCGACCTGTCTGTGCTTAATACACCATCACCACCACCACCCCACCCCGTCGTTGTCTTATACCTATCCCTGCTTCCAAATTCACCTCCTCTCTTTCCTTCAAAGGCAAAGCAAAATCCTGCTCACTGTGCCTCCTGTGGCTGCGTGAGTTGTCATTGAAAAGGCAATTAAAGAGTTTAGGTGACGTGATGTTTTCCAGTGTCACGGCCTCCTGCTGGAGGTTTTGGTAACAGGACTAATGAAGTGCTATTTAAAGCAAAGTGGTGGCTGTTTTTTTTTTTTTTTCTAGAATCTGTCTAAAGGACATGTTGAAGTGCTTTTTTTTTTTTTTCGGATGTCCACACACTTTTTTATGTGCCGTCCTACAGGGAATGATTTTTAACATTAAAACACATTGAAATTTCAATAACAACAGGCTTACTGGACAAGCAGCTGATTTTGGCATGCTGTATGCACGTGTATCTGCATCCTTATATGACTGACAGCACTTACTGAATACCAAGCAAGAACCTTCAGGTCTGAAAAGTAAAGCCAGTGCTGAAGTGCCTTAAACCTGCATTGTTTATAACAGTCAGCAGGGGGCGACGCCACCGGTTGCAAAAAAGTGTGATTGTATGGAAGTCTATGAGAAAATGACCCTACTTCTCAGCTGATTTATTACCTCAGTAAACACTTTCCTGATGAGTTTATAGTCTCATTCGCTAGTTTCAAGTCTTCTTCAACAAAGCATGATGTTCATTTACTTAATCAGGGTCCTATTTAGAGGAAATAGAGGAAATCAAACGGTATCCTTAACTTCTCACACAATGCAATAAATCATTATTACATTCATTTTTAATTACTGCAATTTGCACAATTGCGTGTTTACCAGGTTTAATCTTTACCACCTTCACCACCTTAGTTTGGCGTGCAAGAATGCATTTTAAAGTACAGGCATGCAATTGTGCAAATTGCAGTAATTAAAAATGAATGTAATAATCATGTATTGCATTGTGCAAGAAGTTAAGAACACTGTTCGACTAACATTTAACACGTAGACCTGTTGATGGGTGAGAAGTCAGAGGATCACCAATCCTGAGGGGAACATGATCCATCCGTCCATCCATCCATCATCAACCGCTTATCCTGCGTACAGGGTCGCGGGGGGGCTGGAGCCAATCCCAGCTGACATCGGGTGAAAGGCGGGGTACACCCTGGACAGGTCACCAGTCCATCGCAGGGCCGGGAACATGATCATCTCAACTAAATTTGACCTCAATCCATTTAACACTTGTTGAGACATTTCAACTCACCACATAGGCAGCCTTTGTTCTCTGTATTATGGAGCAATAAATGTACCTCACCTACTATCCTGTCTTGTCCTATTTCAAAATAAAAGCTGAACCTACAGTGAGATTGCGGTACATCAGATTCTTGTGGTAGCAAATTGCTGGTATTCCAGTAACATGCCCCTGAAGATGGAGCAGATGGGAGCAAACCCTGTGGAAAACAACACTTCCTTGCTCTGGGTTATTTTGTTTGTTTTTAGAAAATAAACTCCGCAGGTATGAAATTGTTCTCTGGATATTTATCGTGCCGCCCTGCAGGAGTTCATCTATAGCTCCAGTCTCACAGGATGCCATCTCATTTCAGTTTTGCAGTTTGAAATGATTGACTGTTATATGTAGCAGGCAGCGCTGCAGTAATAGGCGGGACAAACCATAATACAGTGACTGACTGCTAATGAGCTGTGTTTCCCAAAAGTCGAACTCCCTCTGCTGACGTGCAGAAATAAGGCAATTATTCTGTTATTGTAGCCCTGACATAAACACTGGACCGAGATTATCTCGCCCCTTCTTTATGACTGAACATCCTTGACTGACTGTGATTGTGGAAGCATCAGAGACACGTGGATCTTTCATATCAGGATCAGCTTTATTTGCCAGATATGTGTACACATACGAGGAATTTAACTCAGGATTGTACAATGCTCAGGATGTGCTTGCTTACAATAATAATACAATAACACAATATTAAAATCACACACATGCTACAGTATAGAGAACACATACACACTATAAACAAAAACAATATAGACAGATTGAGACAATAGTGCAGTGAGCAGAGTGCAAAGTATGCATGAGTAAATTATTATTTTTTGTACATGTTGGAGGTGGAGGAGATATTGAGGTACACATACAAGCACTCATGTACACAGTGTGATGGAGCACAGTGCAAAGGATGCTGGAATAAATAAGAATTATGTGCAGGTGTTATGTACATGAGGTAGATGGATTTGGTATACAGTATATACAATATGAACAGCCCTGAACTAAATAAATGATAAGTGGTAGCCAGTAAACAGACTGATTAGAGACAGAGTTACTGGGTTATTGCACAGGAATTGTTCCTGCCACTGTGTGTCAGAGTCAGCTGTTCATCAGAGTGATGACTTGTAGGAAGAAACTGTTCCTGAGTCTGTTGGTTTTGGCGTACAGTGCTCTGTAGCGCCTACCAGAGGGGAGAAGCTGGAACAGTTTGTGTCCGGGGTGGAGATGGATCTGCAGTGACTCTGGAAATGTTTAAGTCCTGAATGGAGGGCAGGTTGGTACCGATGATCTTTTCTGCAGTCCTGACTGTCCATTGTAGTCTGCTCCTTTTTGGTGGCAGATCCAAACCAGACAGTGATCGAGGTGCAGAGAACAGACTGGATGATGGCTGTGTAGAACTGGATCAGCAGCTCCTTAGGCAGGTTGAGCTTTCTGAGCTAGCGCAGGAAGTACATCCTCTGCTGGGCCTTCTTGATGATGGTGTCAGTGATGGGCTCCCACTTCAGGTCCTGGGATATAGTGGATCCCAGAAGCTGATCAACCTCCCGTCTGAAGGCTGACTCATCACCGTCCCAGATGAGGCCGATGACCGTTGAGGAGTCAGAGAACTTCAGACAGATGGGTCTCCATCTGGTGCAGTCATTGGTGTAGAGGGAGAAGAGCAGGGGGGAGAGCACATACCCCTGGGGGGCGCCAGTGCTGATAGTCCGGTTGCTGGATGTGATGTTCCCCAGTCTCACCTGCAGACTCATGTCAGTCAGGAAGTTTGTGATCCACTGACAGGCGGAGGCTGGTACAGTGAGCTGGGTGAGTTTGGTGCTGAGGATGTCCGGGATGATGGTATGGAAGGCTGAGCTGAAGTCCATTAACAGGATCAAGTCTGCAAGGGGAACAGATCCATAGGTGTCCTTTAATGTTGTGCTTTAGTAAAACAGAGGGCTGCAGATCTGCAGAAGTCCGAGTTAGGTCTGTTGAGGAGCAGCACTTCCATTTTGTTTGCCAGAGAGCAGACATTCGCCAGGTGGATCGAAGGGAGTGCAGTGCGAAAACTCCACTGTCTCAGTTTAACCAGCATGCTTCCCCTTTGGCGTCTCCAGTAGATCCCAAGCAGAGCTGCCGCTCTTCCAACTAATAACTCCGTGAAAGTTCCAGGTTCGATAAAGAGCGGTGGAATAGTGTGAGCAGTTGATAGTCCAATGTTCAAGAGCTCTGTTACCAAAGAGGGACGGCAGAAAACAGAGTTTAAAAACAAAAACACAAGAAGCACTATGGAGCTTAATCCAGAGGCGGCCGTCTCTGGCGCCGTCTTGACGTCTTAAAAAAAAGACTTCAAGATGGCGAGGAAGGAACAAAGAGCAAATAACCGTGTGAAGCAGTTTGATTCTAAAAACTGCAGTCCTTAAGATTTCAGTCCACATGTGGTTACTGGTGGTGACAGCAGATGAGGTTTGAATTACATTATTATGTGGCGTTACAGATTACAAAAATGTCTGTTCATGATTGGATGCAGGTCCTGGATGCTATCAGAGTTTAGGCTAACATTAGCAGCTGTGTCCTGCACTCCAGCTACTCCAGCATCGATAAGTCTCCATATATTAACAGGATTAAACATCTAGATAGAGGCTCGTGTTGAGATTAGTCACTCATTATATGCTCACAGGTTAGCTGCTTCAGGCCGGGTAACACACAGAGAGTTATTGAACACTCAGAGGACCAGCACAGCCAGGCATGCAGCTGAAATGAACAGGAGGGGGAGCGTGTTATTTTTTTGTATATTTTATGTTGAAATATTGGAAAGAATCCATTACCCTTTTTCTAGCAGGTTATTTCATGTCACAGTTTAATTCTACTTCATTCTCCTCCTTATTTTAGTGTTCCCTCCCTTAAATCTGCTTACCATGTTTTTTCCTTCAAACACACACCTACACCTCTCTCTGCTCTCTCTCTCTCTCTCTCTCTCTCTCTCTCTCTCTCTCTCTCTCTCTCTCTCTCTCTCTCTCTCTCAATTCAATTCAATTCAGCTTTATTGGCATTAATATAAATATTATATATTGCCCAAAGCTACAGATAAATTACAAAAGAACAATTCATTTCATACATTTCATTAAATAAGTAAATAAAACAGTAAAGGTGTGTGTTTGCGTGTGTTAAAAAAAAAAATAAACAATATAGAAAATTTAACAATAAAGTAAAAATAAATTTAAAAAAAAACTGTGTGTTAATTGACAAAAATTTTAGAAAATTTAATTCATTTTATAGAACAATTATATAATATATTTGAGTTTAGTCTGAGATTCCACTGGTTGTCCTCAGTTCGTGGCGTGAGGAGACATATTTTGCAACAATTATTTCACATTTGGGCATTTCTCCCAGTAAATAGGGGAGTTTCTGTGTGTCTGATATGAATTTGAATTCGGGGTATATTTGGGAAATGTTTGCAAAGTGTTTTTGTCATAGTGTTTTATATTTGGGGCATGAGGTTAGAAAGTGCAGCTCTGTCTCTACCTGTCCCCTGTCACACTGGGAGCAGAGTCTCTCCTCTTGTGGTAGCCAGCTCTGTCTGTGGCGACCCTTTTCTATGGCCAGGCTGTGTTCACTCAGTCTGTATGTTGTCAACATTTTTCTTAGTTTAGGACATTTTATTGTGCTCAGGTAATTTGCCAGTGTGAATTTTCTTTTTCCTTGTTGATAATTTGGTTTGGTCTGCTTGAGCTGGTATTGCTGTCCTGAGGCTGTTGGGGACTTGTTACTGCAGAGAGCCTCAGGACCAGCTGGCTGAGGGGACTCTTCTCTGGTTTCAGCTCCTGGTATGTTAGGGCTTTGTGAAGGTATATCTGGGGGTTAGCTGATTTTAAGTGATTGTAAAATTTCATCGATCTTTTCTGTATTTTTAGTAGGAGGGGGTATTGGCCGAGCTCTGCTCTGCACAGATTATTTGGTGTTTTTCTCTGCACCTGCAGGATGCTCAGTATGGAAAGATTCCATGATTGTTTTGTCCCATTTCTCAAATTCATTATTTAGTTTTGTTCCCCACAATTTACTGCCATGTAGAATAATTGGTTCTAGCACTAATTGGAAAATTTTAAGCCAGATTTCAGTTATCTCTCTGTCTGTTCTGTTACCTTTATTTGTCAGCAGTTTTATAAAGTCACTCAATTTTGACCACATCAGCAGGTTAGCCGTGTGTGGACGAGGCCTGTTGTTAATTACCGATGTTGCTTTACCCGATCCGTGCTTGTAAAATATCCACCGTCCTCTAACAGAACACCAGATAACGTCTCTGTGTTTATCTGTAAAGTGATAAAATGGGCTGCCAAACATAGCTTTAAATATATATATATATATATATATATAAATAACTTTACCCATCTTTTGAATTGGATTAAAATGAGCCATTATGTGTGAAGTGAAAACAACATGAGGCAGCAGTAAAAAGCTTGTTTAAATTGTTACAAATGTGTTATTTATTGTCCTCTAACAACCATCTGTTTACACCTCAGATAAATATGTATGTTCCTATTTATCTCATTCACTGTAGCTGAAAACATTTAACAATCACTTGTGAGTAAAAGAATGAACACCTGCCCAACTGGCTTATTAATAAAAGTTGTTTATAAAATGATCCCTTCCTCACTACCCGTGTGTAAAACTATCCATCTCCTGTGGCGTTGAGCCTCGTAAGGCATGAGGAGGAAGGCAGCTTAGATCAACTAACACATCTTTAAATCATCTTCATTGTCTGTGTTACAGAAGAAACGACTGTGGAGTCCACTTCCTTCCTCTCTGCACGGCTCGCCGGCGGCCGCAGATGAGAATCTAATAAAAGGCAGCAGAGAAAATGGCTTCACGTCTGTGTAATACATCGAGGTTAAATGGGAAGGAATTGGCTTTAGATTGAAGCGATTTGCGTGTTTTAGCCTGCAGTACCACCGCTACCGCTGCAATAATTGAATTACTTCAAATATCAGACAAGACTGAAGCAATTCAACTCCCTCAACACACACACACACACACACACACACACACACACACACACACACACACACACACACACACACACACACACACACACACACACACACACACCAGATACAACAGGCGTTCCTTGGGAGATGCGTTCCTCCCTTCATCTCTTTCATGAGCGAGAGGCTTCAGAGGATAAGCGTGAGATCAAACACAGTACCGGTTAAACCACAGCAATTACACTATCCACCTGAGGGAGGAAGAGGGAGGAGATGGGGGAGGCAGGGGGAGGGAGGGGGAGAGGGAGGACGGATAAAGAGGGAGTGTGTGAGAATAAGTGTAATGAGAACAGATTGCAGATCAGGAATTCAGAGCACTGCTGAATTAAATGGGTTTTGGGAGACAGGGATTGTTCAGGTAATGTGTTTTAATAAGATACGACTCGCAGGGGCCTCTGGTGTGCGTGTGTGTGTGCAGTGTTTTCAGACTGCAAGTGTGTTTTCTGACTGAAGGAGTGTGTTTGTGTGGACGATATTGCTTCATCGTTCGTTGCTTCGTTGACAGTGCACAACAAATTACTGTGTGAATAGTGAATTAAACGCTGAAGAGGGAACCACGGCACACTCAGCTGCTGATTCACATCAGTGTCTGGGGTGTTAAGTGTTTGTTTATGTGTGTGTGTGTGTGTGTCAGCCTGATAAGTTATAAACACAATAACCACACAGCAGTAACAGCGTTATGAACAGAAACACAGAGCAACAGCCATCATGTTAAGAATTTGTGCAAAACAAAATTAACGAAGTGTTAATCTTTGTAATAAACCTTTCGCTGCACGGTGTGGACATTTGATTTAAAGGTGGGGCCATCGATTCTAATCCAGTACACATCTTTTTGTCAAATTCAGCTAACCTCTACTCACGGTCCACTAGCTGTCCGTTGTGTGAATGCGGAAGAAAAAACAGTGTTTGTACTCAGCCCTGGCTCTGTAAAGTGTCCCGCACCCCGCCACACACTACTGTTCCAGCCATGATGTCTGTGTCAGTAATGACTTGCCCACAGACACTCAGCGTCTAGTTCACCAAGACATGCTGTTGTTGTGATGTTAGCTATACTAGCAGTAGAGCTTTTAGTGTCGCTGTCTCATCCTCTTATGTTAGCTTCAAGTTCACACAACACGATTTTAAGCCCGATGTGCAAGTTGACGGGCTTTGATTAGGAGCTGTTACGTGGAAGCAGTAAAATCATGCATCTGTGGGGGTCTCTAATTCATTTATCAATAATCATTATTTTGAATCAATGTATTTTTCATTGTAATTAGTCCCTACTATTATTTAAATTAAAAAGATAAACAGACTTAAAGGATGACAGGATGGCTGCACTTGCACAGTACAGTTTTGACGGAACAGGTTGAAACCGCAACCCGCAAACATGAACTCGGTTGTATTCACTACTTGAAGAGGGCCGATATGCAACGCTACACAGTACCAGCACCTCAACATTTTACTCTTTGGCGTACCGGGACTTCTCCCAAGCGGCCGGTCCTCTCCTCTGCCCTGTCTGGTCGCTGCGTGTCGCTCACCTGTTCCTGCGTGACGCTCACCTGTTCCTGCGTGACGCTCACCTGTTCCTGCGTGACGCTCACCTGTTCCTGCGTGACGCTCACCTGCCTGCTAATCTTTGTCGGCGAGACAGAGCAGGGAGAAGAGAAGCTCGGGTGCCTTTCAAGCAGCTGTGTGCAGAAAGTAGCTCGTCAATGTCCCTTTTCGTGGACTGACCAATCACAGCCTGGATGGGGCGGGACATTTAGAAATATTACCAGATATGTGCCATTTACACTAAGGGCGCTGGGGAATCAGAATCTCTCCATCACTTTAAGAAAGCTTTTGTTAAAATGTTCTGAAAAACAGCAACGAAAAAATCTTGAATTACAAATGAAACGATGCACAATAAGAAAACATGCAACTGAAATATAGAAGAAACAAATGTGCTTCATCCAAAAAAGTAACTTAAGCTAAATCAACAAGCTGCTGCTTATATAGTTATATTTATATTCTGCATTCTCACCTTAATTTTGTTTTCCTTCATATAAATTATGATATTTCCACCATAAATTGGTGCAGAAAATGTCTCCAGAATGCAGGAAATTAAGTGTTTAATGTTCAAAGTCTTCTGGGGGAGGACCCCCAGATCCTCCCCACTGATATGACCGCACAGTAAGAGGTTAGCGACTCCTCTGACAGATGCAAATGTTAATGAAGATTCTCGCTCTATAACTGAAAGTGGTGATTTGCTGCATCTCATGAGGTTCTCAGAAACGCATGCAGACTGAAATCATTATTCATTATGAATGCATAAATGCTTTGGTGGCGATGCAAATACTTTAAACTGAATTGAACTACTAAGTACTTTTCAGCAGCTCGATTACTGCAAGATAAGATGGGAGAAAGCAACATTTAAAGACATAAGCAAACTCCAGCTAGTGCAGAACAAGACCTTGCTCTCCAGTGTGCGTTTGGCACTAACATCAATAGCATGCACTTCTGTCTTAAAAGTGCTGAAAGTTGAAGACAGGATAATAGCAGTCCAGCCAGTTAGAACATAATTTAGAGACATATAAATCTTCCACCGTTTTCCACTCCTCAAGGCAAACACACAGTTTATAAAGAGTGATGAAACATGGAGTTGTTTACCACTGTTATCGTATAGATTAACATTGAAATCAATGTTTAAAAAGCAAAGAAGTAAACTGAACATCAGATTTGTAGGATGCCGTGCGTATAGGGATTTGTTTTTGCTGGGAACTCTCTTGAGAGAGTCATCAGTGTGAGTTTTTATTCATAGATGCACAAACCCTCATACATACACATAGCGGTGTTAGTTTTACTCATTCATATTAATGTTATTTTCAAATATATGTCTTGTGTTTGCCAGTTGTGTGGACTATAATGTTCATTGTATGTTTTTAAATGTGGACCACAGGAACAGTAGCTGTGCTTTAGGATCCTAACAAAGACAACAAATAAAGAGCAGCACTGGATTCTTCTTCTACCAAACTTAACACAGAAATCACACCCTTTCTCCTCAAACAGACTCCATTAACACACTGCAACAAACAGCAACTTACACAGCAACAACTGAGAAGAGTTCAATTAATGCTCACAATGAGGTGTCAGGACAATTAAAAAAATTAACAAATAGATTGAAAAACTGTTTTATCCAAAACAGTGCTAAACACTACTTGAATACGCAATATTAGGAATGAATAGTGCAGGGAAATGTTGTGTATGTGTGATATGTTTTTACTTTCCTTCAGAATATTTCTCTCTTTTTATATATTTTATAGCGGCTCTGTTATATTAAAGATCTGTTTGCACTGATGAGATTGTATCCAATTTTGTTGTGCGTGTACAATGACAATAAAATGCTATTCAATTCTAATGTTTACCGTGTTCTCAGGTTAGCGTATTAGCATGCTAACATTTGCTAATTAGCAGTAAACAGAGTACAGCTAAGGCTGATAAGAATCGGTTCTGCAGGCATGTGGTCAAAAATCCAAGGGTCCTCATACATAAACAACAAAATAGGTTGATCAGTTGTCCCAAATTGACCCACACATGACTTTGGAAAGTAGCAGTCCAGCGACAGGTGTACCAGACCTTTAGCATGTTACGTTAAACACACAGTTACCATGAAATATCGCAGTTTGGGTTAGGATAAGCCAAAGATTGTAGTTTGGCTACATTACGAAAATCACATGACTATAGTCACCTACGTAACTTTATTTGCTTTGGCAACCAGCCGTGCTTGTAGAAGCAGCAGCCACCCGGACCAGACGCCACGGCAGGTGCGGTGATCGCTCAGAGGAAAGAGAGCCAGGAGAGGAGCCATGCTGGCCCAGCTTGGGCTTCTGCTCCTAAAGAGCCGGGTCGGATAAAACGGGACTCATGTTGACCAGAAAACTGAATTCAGAGACTGAGTCCATATCTTTATGGAGACCTGCCCCATCAACATCCCAGATCAAGCACTCAGCAGGTGCTCCATGTTCCGAGCTAGACTCTGGGTGAGAGGACAGACATATTATCATCTGCTGTTTACATTCACCCCAGATGCAAATTCAAAAAATGCGTTGCAGAATGTTCTCAGTGACTACGTGTATGTAGTCGTGACTTTGTTTGACCATCCTCCCGCTATGTGGACTTTCTCGGTCTTTAAACTACGTTCCTGACTTCCTCCTTTGCTCCCTTCATACGGCCACAGAAAACGGTAGTTAGGTCGACTGTGCAGCAGCTTCTATCTAAACGTTTTTCTGGTGAGGACGGTCTTCTCCTGCTCGACTCATGACGACCACCTGCGGTCCTCAATCCGCCTCAACACTTCCCCATCTTTATTTCTTTGTGTTATCAAACTCTTCAAAGTGTCAAAATGACTGAATTCCAATATTTTTTAACTCGCTGTTGGAGACCAGAAACCAGAAAACGTAACTGTTGCTTTGACTCCACACCAGAGCGAGCAGGAGCTTCTTCCCCTTTGCTGCCTCTGAACCAGCTCTCTCATGTTTACCTGCTGCCTCAGTGACTCATCCCATCACAAGCCTATCATGCCAGTTTTTACATTTTTTCAATTTATTTTCACCCCCATCTGGGCGTCCCTGGGAGTCTACAACACAGCCATCTTCCCCCTAATGAGACAATATCTGCAATTTTATATTTTTAAACAGCTTTTAGTCAAAGAGGAAGCCGTCTGCAGTCGCATATGAACAGCCATCACTTCAAGTTGGACTCAGTTATTACTCTCTCGCTCCAAAAGTGACAAATTTTTGTGGAGGAGATCCTGCTAGCCACAGCTAAAAGGTCTCAGTCTGCTTCAGATGAATGGGCTATGAAAGTATTTCCCCTCAGGGATCAATAAAGTATTTGTGATTCTGATTATTATTATTACTTGAACTTGAAAAACTTATAATTATTCTAATTTATAATTATATTGTAATTTTAACAAATATTATCTCCTGATTCCATCATTATTTGTGGCACTATGAGCAAAAAATACTCCATTTTGTAAATAAATAAAAGCATACGGACAGCTGAGACTCTACGTCAAGTTTCATTTTCTTTTTCGATACCAAACAAAAGCAAATGTACATGGTATGATATCCGTCAGTTTTCATACCATGGTATACCGTAAAGCCGCTGCAGCCCTGCTTCAAACAGAAGGTGAAGCTGCAGAATGGCTGCAAATTAGTCTGGGCACAAATTGACGCAAACACAGCATTGAAGATGTTTCAGCTTGAGCAAAAGATTTCTAAATGAGAGGGACTAGAGGAAAACAAGTTCCTGTTGAGCTCGTAAATTTTCATTGTTGATTAAGCTGTTTTATTATTTTCCCAATTAATCGATTAGTTGTTTGGTCTATAAAATCTCAGAACATTTCCCGAAGCTCAAGATGGCGTCCTCGAATGTCTTGGTTTGTCCAAAACACAAAGATATTCAGTTTACTGTCATAGAGGAAGCTGGATTTAGAGAATGTTAACGCAAAATGATTAATTGATTATGTCAATTAATATAATTAATATGTGCTGATTAATTTTATATTTGACAACTAATCGTTGCAGCTCCAGCTAGCTTATAGCTAACGTCTGTACAGTTGGTGCATAAACTCACATGGTCCAGCAGGAAATGGCTGTAGGGCCGAGGTTGTGTCACCGCCTAACCTGGTCCCTGTTTTATATTTGTGTTTCCTGCTCGTTAATTATGGCTGGCAGTGCGCACTTTCCTGATGTTTCCCTGTAATATTTGAGTATTGTGTCTGTGTTGATTTGTTGTGGAAGGAAGGTTTGGACCCCGAGTCCCGCAGCCTCTCTTTCATCAAGAATAAATTTAGTTTTTTCAACCAGCAGCAGCAGGAGGTTGGGAACCACCATCTCACCTTCCTTCCTCAAATCATTTGTTGTGAATGAAAAAATATGTTATGTTGTTATTTCCTAGCACAGGTTATTTTATCTTTATGTAAGTTGGATATTATCACATGCAGGATATGAGTGTGTGTTGATATTATACATATAACATCAACACACACACACAGTTTCTGAAAGAATGCAGTGCACATTTGAAATACCTGCAGTCATTATGAGCACTTCTCTGTGTAATGGGTATCATTGTGTGAAACGCTCTGGCGTCTTACAGACCTGTCCAACTGTCAGAAATAAGTAGAGAGGAGAGGAGGGAGAATGGCAGAGAGCAGGGATGAAGGAGGGCGGAGAAAAAACGAGTGAAAGAAAGAGGAAAAAGAGGAAGAGAGTTTAAATCTGTGTTATTATTGTCAATAGCCAACCAGGCTGGGTTACTGTCCGATCAACCGAACAATCTGAGATAAGAGCTGTGCTCAGGTCAATCTCTCTCTCACACGCTCACACAAAACAAAGAAAAAACAATTGAGCTGCAGCACATATATGAGAAATAGAGGGGAATTGAACTGCTGCATGTCTGAAAAAAAGTGTTCTTGTGTTTCTGGAAGGATTTAATGGGCATCCAAGGGCAAACAAACAGGTTGTTGCTGCAGATGAGCTGTCCTCGCAACAACGACCACAACATCTCCTGATGTTTACAACGCCTCAATAATATCTGTTGTGAGATTAAAAGGGCTACAAATTAACCAGGAGTTTGGTTTGTTTCCAGTAAATTCAGAAAACCATGTTATGTATCATCTGATTCTTGTTCTGCAGTAAAAGTACACAAGTATTATCAGCTTCCTGTAGTTAAAGTATCAGCGGTTAAAGTACACAAGTACTATCAGCTTCATGTAGTTAAAGTATCAGCGGTTAAAGTACACAAGTACTATCAGCTTCATGCAGTAAAAGTGTCTTAATTTTATTTAGTGATGTGGATTCGGAGGTGATGACGAGAGGAGTGAATACATTAATGAATCATTAATCTGATCTATTGTTTGAAATTATAATATAAATATAATATATAGAAGAGTTTTTTTGAATATGAGACGTAATTCATCTCTGAATTTAAAAGATGAATGATTTATGATTCATGCACCAAACCATGTAGTTTTCTTCTGAAAGTAAGTGTGTGTGGAGACCCAGGGGAGTTGGCCACTGGCCTACATCTGATGAATCTCCACAGTGCAAACATAATATTTACTGTTAATGAGGCTGGCTTCCAGAGAAAGAGCATAAAGTTTTAATTTGTGTCCTCTCAGGGTCCCCAGATGCCTCCGTATAATCACTTCAGCTCAGCCTGTTTTACTTTATAAAAAACATCAGAGAAGTGAGGACGGCAGGAGAAACGCACACAGCCTCCTGTTTAAGGCTTATTGTTTCATTCTTTTATCCTGTTTTACCATGTTTTATTGTTGAATCTGTACTTTTTTTTGATGTTATTTCTAATATTTTACTCTTTAGCTGTGAAAGGTGCTATAGTAAATAAACTTTACTTACTACTTATTATAATTATATGAACCATGAATGTAAAGACTGTCAATGTCATTCTGAGAAGGCCGGTTAAAATTAAAGTTGAGTACTGCTGGCTGCACACTAGATAATAATTTGGCCGATTTTGTGTCTGACTGGACCTCCCGGCAATCTCAGGAGTGTTCCCCATCCGAGGCTGGTCGGAACAGATTAGCGGCCCAAATGATCCTGTAGAGTGAGGGGTTTACAGACATAATCTTAAAGTTTCTGACTGGATCAGAGGCCTCCGATCAGAAACCTGCAGCAGCCAGTGAGAGCGAGCTGAGCGTGAAGCGTCACCAGTGTGTTGTGTATCTGCTCGCGCTACAAAATGTGCTGATTCCCTCTTTTCAGCCTCGAATTCATCCACAGTTTGATTCTCTTCTTTTGGTTTTCTGTGCAAAACACAGAGCACACAAGGTCAACCAGCTGACGACGACAGCCTGCCTCCATGTTTGTTTCAGATAAAGTCGGTTCTAAATCGCCCAAAATGTCCGGGATTCGGCTTTTGCTTTGAACAGTTGGCATTCATTGTGTGTGGTCCTGTGTCTGGACTGAATCGTCTGGTGTGTGTTGTTAAGATTAAAATATTAAACATTGGTTAAATCTGTCCTCATGTCTGTGGTATCCCACGTTTTGTGCAACAGGCTCAAAAATGGTTTAATCCTCACACATTCAGAACACATGAATCTGCTCCTCAGCAATGTAGATTTCTGTGTTTCTCTCTCTCTGGCTAAACCTCCTTTACTGCGGTGACACAGAATCAAACTGAATCCCGTTTCACTGACAGTGAAAGCACCATTGATTGGATTGATCAAAGGCCAAGTTTCAATCATGAGAAAATCTATTATCGACTCCTCCATCCAGTTACAGTCCAGCTCACCTGCAGAGCAGCTGCACGTTCTACCGGAAGACTTTGCTCATCGTCTGAGAAGTGAAAACATCAGATTTCCACACAGTCGGTGATATAAAATTTATGCACCCTGCTCATAGTTTAGGTTCAACCTCCTCTCTCCTGATTGGCTGCTGACAGCTGAAGATTCAGTCATGCAGTTAGTTTTGAGGTTTGGTCTTGTCTTGTGAAAGTTTACAGCCATGCTGCGATCCCGTGTTGCTCTGTGCACAGCAAAAAGTCTGTTTCCATCCACACCAACTTTCTTTTTTTTTTTTTAGATATTTCAACTAATTTCCAGCGTTTCCTCTCAGGTTTTTCTGTGCAAATTGAAAATCTGCATAAAAACATGTGGATGGAAACAACTGTGAATGTGGAAGTTATGTATTATTCAATCTCGATCTGAAATTGGCTTTGTGAAAATAACACATGCTTGTGAAAGTGCTGTTTAGTAATGAAAAGCTGGGCAGCACTGCCTCTCTGAATTTTCTGCTTTATATAAAATAACTATGGATGTGTGTGGAGTGTTTCTGACTTTCATGCGCAGGAGACTTTGTTCATGTCACAACCACCATCTTTATCTACTACTGCTGCCGCATGCAGATACTGTAGAAAGTGAGAATTAAAATGAAAAAAAACTGGAAACATAGCAAAAGAAAAACATGTCATTGAATGAAATCTGGGGTTTTACAGATTCATCAAATATCACCACTGCTGGAAACATTCAGGCGAGGTTCACCAGAGATAAATACATATAAAGTTCAGGACTTTGACACATGAGAGCAGGGTTCACATCCGGACTCCTGTGTGTCCTTCAGCAAACGTTCTACGTTGAGCTCCTTGTTGTGCATGAATGGTTATGATAATTGACGAGTTAGTTTTTAGCTCTAACAAATTAGAGACTAATGGAGAGCATTTTTCTTGTACAAGAATTTAATGAAGGAAAACAACCCACAAAGACTACTGCAACTGAATTAGCTATGTAGTTTGCTATTAAATGAACATTATATTCTTTATTTAATGTTATAATATTATACTAATACAATTTATACCAATGTGGTCTTTGGGGGGAAAGGGTTTGCGTCGAGTCCTGTGAACACGTCCTGCGAACACGTCCTGCCTCCTCTCTCAAGTCGCTGTAGAGTTTTGGAGTATTTGATAAAGACCACCATCTTTCTTAAACCTGAACCACGAGCTTTGAAACTGAACCATAAAAACATGAATCCTGCTTTAGTTTCTGTGGGTGAATATTGTAGGAATGATACAGGGTGAATGTTTCATAGATACATTCACTGACAACATTTCCTCACGTTGATAAAAACATAAACCAGACGACAAAAAAAAAGAAACATTTTTGCAACTTGATCATTTGTAAGTGTAATTTCT
>NC_060162.1:1673707-1701265 GCF_021292245.1 Micropterus dolomieu
ACTGCAACTGAATTAGCTATGTAGTTTGCTATTAAATGAACATTATATTCTTTATTTAATGTTATAATATTATACTAATACAATTTATACCAGTTCCTCCTCCAGGTTGTGGATAGAGTCTCTGCAGTAGACTAATGTAGATTTAGACAGAGTCAGGATGTCGGTGTGCCAATATGAGCTCCTTCAAGCCGCCTCCTCCTAAGAGCAACACACTTCCCTTGTTCAGTTGAACTAAAGTTACAGCAGAGTTTTCTGCGATAAACAATCAGTGTTTTGAAAAGTTGTTTTCAGTGTGTCGGATTTTCAAACAATCAGTTTCCATATTTGTCAAAGCTTACAATATTTAACTTTATGTGGTCTTTGGGGGGAAAGGGTTTGCGTCGAGTCCTGTGAACACGTCCTGCCTCCTCTCTCAAGTCGCTGTAGAGTTTTGGAGTATTTGATAAAGACCACCATCTTTCTTAAACCTGAACCACGAGCTTTGAAACTGAACCATAAAAACATGAATCCTGCTTTAGTTTCTGTGGGTGAATATTGTAGGAATGATACAGGGTGAATGTTTCATAGATACGTTCACTGACAACATTTCCTCACGTTGATAAAAACATAAACCAGACGACAAAAAAAAAGAAACATTTTTGCAACTTGATCATTTGTAAGTGTAATTTCTTGGAGACCAGGTTGCAATTTAAATTAGCTGTTTACTCTCAGTCACCACTTCTCAGCTCTAAATTCACCATGCAAATAAACTACCCTGTTTAGATAAATAGAAATGAATGAGCTTAATTTTCAAGACTTTCGGGGGTTCTAGATGTTAATCAAATCTTGTAAGACCTCCTGTTCTTCACACGCCGCCCTGCCTCTCGCCTCTCTCTCTCTGTCTTTCACACTCTGAGTAATCAATCTGTCTTTGTGTGGTAGAAAAGCTGCACCACAGGGAGAGTCAAAAAAGGTTCAAGGTGTTAAATAGCAGACAGGGCCGGAGAACAAGAACATAAGGAAATCTGATTCTCAAAGTCTGGTTGCACTGAACCTTCTCCTGGCAAACACTGTGCTTTCTGAAATCTGCTGCAGATTTTTCAGACCGTTCTCAGAGAAACGCTTATTATTTATCAAACTACCCTTTTATTCAAGTCTAGAAAATATCAAAAGCATATTGTGACAAGTAAAACTGTCTGAGGACTCGATTTTCATTACAGCTTCCAGTGGATACATTAAGGGGAGGCAGAGGGATTTCTGGAGTTGAGTTTTTGAGTCAGAAACCGCACTCCTTCCCAGAGTCATAACTCACATTATGAACACACAGACATGAAACTCATATTGATTCATTCAGGGTGACTTCCACTTCCAAGGCTATCATTATCTCTGATGTCCATCCAGAATAAACGTCTATAACTTGCCTGAGAAGGTTTTAAGTTGTCTTCAGTCTCAGAGTAATCCAGTGATAGTTGTCTATACATCCATGTGTACACTGCTAACAGCTAATTCTGCTACTTTTTGGGGGACAGTTTGACTAAATGTGAACAAATATAGGCTAAAAGAACAGGACTGTAAAGAGAACAGCAGAACCAACATGCTGCCGACATGGACATCTGATCAGCTTTTACAGGGTCTTGCTCTCCTGATTGCTTTATTGTTTCTGTTGTCATGTTGGTTCCGACTTTTAGCACGTTTAAAATTTCACACTGAGGTGATTTGAAGGAAAAAAGCAAGGACGTCACTCCAGACAGGATTTAAATGACCGGAGGACCAGCCAGCTCCCAGAACAACAGGGAGTAATTGCAGCTGCAGTTATTAGAGGTGGGGCTGAAAAACAAAACACAAATGAGCTCTGGACGGGATTAAATCCCTGACCAGAGCAGGTGATTAAAACCACCTCTCCTGCAGACAGAAGTCCAGTCCCACAGGGGTTGTAGACTTTGTGCTGAGAATCAAAACCACGTCTGTTTCTTGAGTAAACTAAATAGTTGCATCAAATGCACAATAATAAATAATTCTTTCAGCCACTACCCAAAACCCATGACCACAGGTGAGGGTTGGAATTTATCGACTAGTAAATCGGTTCCCTCTTCATAGCAGCGGTCCGGTACAACCGGTTGAGTTGAACTGGATCCTTGCAGCCACTGAAGGCAGTAGGTCACGTGGTGATGAATGTTCTTTGACTTCAGAAGGCCCAAAAAGACTGTTTGGTTTGGGTATCGTTTAAATTTTATCTGCTTATTGAATCTCGGTTCTGGTTCCTTCACCACAGATCTTGTCTCGCTGACCTTCATCCTCCTCCTCCTCGCTCATCTTCCCCTTCATGGCTAAAGTGAAAGGAGTCTCTGTCCTAGAGGGGCGTCTCTGGGGACTCGTCTCTTAGGAAAAATATATTGAATCATTTGCAGCATCGTTGGTTTCCCTTCAGTATAAAAGCTGAACGTCAGCTCAGACGTTGCTGCTGTTAGCGTTAGCTGCTGCAGCTGGGAGAGCGCGACACGTTGAACACGGTGCGTTCCTTCAGATTCACGCCGTGTTGAAGTAAACGCTTCGTCATGTTGGAGCTGCTTCCTCCCTCGCACCAAACCTCCTTACTGCAGCTGCTGCATTTTGCTGCGTCATTCTCTTTTTTAGTGAAGCTAAGCCAAACTCTGGAGCGTTTGCTACGGTCCGCCACAGTCCAGGACTGGAAACAGAAGGACTCTCTTCTTCGTGCTTTGACGTAACAAATGTTTTGACGTTAGGGCGGCGTAGCAGCTGCTGGCAGATCAGAGACACTTTGATGGAGTGTGAAATGCTCACTGCAGTTCAGTCAGGAGCTGAAAGTTAGGAACCGATAGAAGCAGAATCCAGAATCTTATCAAAGCCACGGTTCTTGGTAATTTGGTTTCACTGTGTTTAACTTCATTATATCAGCTGAAAATGACACCAGGATAACCACACACGTACACAAATCAGACTGGTGGCGTTTTATGTTAAAACATTAAATCTTGCACACATTCAGTTTCTTATAGACAGGTGTGTAGGAGGAAATATCCAAAGGCAAGACAAGAGAGAACTCCTGTCCTTGTACTTGCAGTATACTTTATTAGAGAGACCTCAGACCTTCATATAGCAAACACCTCCTCAGTTGAGGCCGATCGGGGACAATGAGCTGCTCCACAGGCTGTATGCATTCAAACGTAATGAGTGAAGATGCGTTTCAAACCATTGCACAGTAGGCTAAATGTGAGAAAAGTATTTTGATCCTGATTTCACACCAAGAGAAGTTTCTCCGAATGTTAGTGTGACTCAGTTTCACCCAAATCTGTCAACATGATCTTTGCTCGGCTTTTGTTTCTGTTAGTAGTCAGTAGCTGACATCCTGTGTGCTGGCATCCCGCCCTGTCTTCTGTCTTTAAACTGAACTGAATGTGAGCTCCAGTACAATATAAAATTTTCTGTAAACACATAAATCTGATCAGTTAAGTGTATTTTCTTATCCACTGTGATGCAAAATGGTTAAAAATGTGCAAATTCCCTCTTGCTGAAGGTTTCCAACAAAAAATTATTCAGGGCTCTAGTACAGTGCACATTAACACATACAGTCTGCATAAGACACAAGCTGACCAAACTGGGAGATTAGTTAAGAATAAGATGTCCTCTGGACCTAATATATCACAGGGCAGCACTGCGTTTACTACTTTAGGCTTTCAGACCCCTTATTGAACCTATTTATGTTTATCCTTTAACCGAACATTATTAAAATTATAAATAGCTTAAACTCAAAAGAGGCAGGGAAAATCTGTAGCTGCAAGCAGACAGAGCGTAATTCTTCCTGAAAGAAAGATGCTCAGTATACATAATAAAATGTGTATAAAATGAAATATGGATTTAAACATTGAAACAACAGCAGCCTGCTGCACTTTATTTTCAAAAAGACACTTGATCCAAACACTGAACATCCTTATTCAGAACTAAAAGCAAAACTATTGATCTGATGTGAAAGAACCGTCAGATTCTGATTCCTGAAAATGACGTGGGGCAATCAGCTGATGGTTACAGAAGACGTCTCTCTCGGTTGGAGTTGTTGTAAGTACAAAAAGTCCACTTGTGGTTGCTCAGCGGTGTGACAGAGAGATGCTTCTTTTATCTAATCAACAATCTTTGCAGTGCAGACCTGGGGCACGTTCACTCTCACGTTTTGTACCAGTTTGCTACGGTTTCCGGTTTGAATGACATGTTACCTCAAAGCCTGGTGTGCGATGGTGCACAACAGGCTTTGAGGCGTTTTTTTTCTTGTTTGGCTGGTGTGACAGAGGCATTATGCAATCAGCAGCAACATGTATATAAACCCAATTTAAACAACAGGGCGTTAAAGGTACCACCGTTTCCGTTGAAATAAACGTTTGATTCATTCAGTCGAAACATTTTGGTAGTCTAGAAGAGCCTTACAATTATCATTTTATGTTTTTTAAACTGCAAGTTAGCTGGCTCTGGCAGGCAGAAGTCAACACAATCGAACATACTGCCAACTAGCGTTTTGGCGGTGTAATTGCAGAGTGACCCAGAAACCAACGCAAAAGTATAAATGCGTGGCTACATGCGTAGCTTAAGCCGTAGGCTGTGGCGTAAACTCGACACAGAAGAATAAATCAGGCTTCATGGAATCAACGTTTTTCATTAGGGCCGGAGAAAACGACCGTTAGTGTAAGCTAAAAATGAGAAGCGGCTACCTGAACATTCACTACCCTGATCTTTGCTGATGAGTTTCATAGTAAGAACACACAAAGAGAAGTGCTCACCTGGGTCATGCCTGCATTTGTTTGTAACTTTCAGCTTGCTGGGAAATGTGCTTTGATGTTGCTGTTATCTCTTCCTCTCTCAATTAACCGTGAGAAATACAGCAGCTCTTTTATGTTGTGACAACTGCTTCCACCTATGGAGAGAGAATCACCTCTGCTGCGCTGCTCCCAGCTCACCACCCGATCATTTAGCTGTACGGCTTTGTTCAAAGTGGCAGCAATTAACACCCAGCTGACTGGCAAGTTAATGATGCAGGCGCGTCTCCTTTTGTGGTATTCTGAGGTAAATAAGGTGGAGGGGAGGAAGAGTCAGGCGTTTGAAGTGAAAATGTCACCTGCTGCATGTAACTGAACAATTGCCTACAGGGTCTATTATCAGAGGTGACGGATTAACCAACTTTATCTGCGGGCCTCCTGTGTGGACTTCAGCGTGGCTGCAGCCCGCCGGCCACAAACCATGAATGTGGGAATTAAACAGACGCCAGAATGACCAAAGGAGCAGTCAGCAGCTCATTCAGACACGCATCTTATCTCCACTTGCAGCACCCTTTAGCAACAGCAGCCCAGTTTATGACGGCCTCATTGAACCCTGACATTATCTATCTATAATTATTATTTGTTAGGGTGGACGTGTATTTCCAGTGAAGGAAGTGTTCAGGGGCTTTGCTTTAAGCCTGTGTAGAACTCTACTTGAAAACCTTTAAACACCATGTGCAGCTTTAATTCTGACTGATTTCACTCAGACAACACTCCCTCTTCTCAGTGCTCCCTTTGTCCCAATTCAATTTACTTTGTTGGCATGAGTGTGACAAAGACAATATTGCCAACGCTTCATGTAATAATGAGATTAAAAGAAAAAAGTACAATTTGTTAAATCGGGAAAATAGAAAGAAACTAGAAAATAGTGAAAGACTGTGGAAGTGTGTTTTGATGACTGTCTTTCTCACACACACACACACACACACAGGCTTTGTCCTTGAATGCCGAAAGCCCGAAATAGACTAGTCAAATCAGACACCCGGCTGCCTGGAGGTAGGAGACAGGAAAGTCGACCAAATTTAAACTTTCTCCTCCAGCCTGAACCGCCCTGGCAGAAAGAACTCCAGCTCACCTGGCACGGACATATAAGAGGGAAATAAGTAGATATGCAGTCGCTCAGTGTGCAGGAGATGGACCTGTGTATCTGAAAACGGCATCAAATTTGAACCAACTTTGTGTTCATCAGCCTAACCTTGAAGTTTCTCCTTCTCATAGTGAAGTAAACTTTCCTGGACAGACAGCAGTTCCACATTAAGAACCTGGGTTACAGATAGTTTCTGCACATCTCTGCAGCCAGTTCTCAGGACGGGTTCACAGCCAAAGGTCCGGTTCCTGATTCGAACCAACAGGAGAATGATATATTATTACAATTTTGCAGAAATGTTGTCATCAGCCCAAATTTATTCAGCAGGCTTCTCATTTCATTGTGAGTGCAGGTTTGTCCCCTGCTTGTCGAAATGTCGGTAGCGAAGTCACCGAAACAGGAAGAGAGAAAGTTATTTTAGCCAATGAAATGACACATACAATAGTACGCTTCTTATTATCAGTTTGAATGGTGTTCACAACAGATATGAACGACTTACACTTTACAGCGGTCTGAGACCAACCCTTGGGGGCAGACCAGAGAGCGGTTGTTTAGTTCGTACCAGAGTTCACACCAACCTAAATGAAGGGCACCAAGGTGTTAAACGCTCCAGGGATCAGTTAATCCGGACTAAACAAGGCTGGTGTGAACACGTCCCCTGACACCAGTATTGTAGATGTAGATCAGATTACTCTTACTTTGATCAGAATGAATTAGACGATAAACTCTATCATCACCATAAGTCACAATTTCTACTTGTACTTGTACTCTTTTAGTTCTGCAAAATAAAGCAGTTCTTGGCGACACTAGTGGCGCTATCGATGACAATCTCAGTCGCCACGGTTAGGTTGATATTTATGGTTCAGACTGAAACATCTCAGCAGCTGTTGGATGGATTGTGATGTGAAATGTGGTTCAGACCTTCATGTTCCCCTAAGGATGAACTGTAAGAACTTTGGTGATCCTCTGACTTTTCATCTAGCAACATCATCAGGTCAACACGTTAAAGTGTCCAACAATTTGCTTCATGACCAAATACCTGCAGAGCTGATGACATTCCCATCAGCCTCAGCTGTACGCTGTGAACAACAGCATAATGCCTGCTTAGCATCAGCATGTTAACACTGACATTTCAAGCATAGCATTTAACTAATGACACTGTTGTGCCTTAGTGCAGCCTTACAGAGCTGCTAGCATAACTCGTAGCCTTGTTTTGCTACAACTCGAAAGACTTTGTGGTCTTTTTGCTGGCAGGTTTTTATAGTTCCTACGTCCTGTGACAACTGGAGGCTTTATCTCTTATTCTGCAGGATCTGGTCATTGCTAAGTCTGTTGAAGTTGCAGAGTTTGCCTATATGGTTATTTGAAAATGTAAAGAGTATCACACATGAGTTTGTTTTTGTTCCCAGTAATGTTCTTGTCTTTGACATTTTGCTCCAGGAAGGTTATTAATTGGTTTCTAGAGATTTGGTCTCAGGCTCCAACAGTGAGTTTGTTGCAGCGTGAACTGAAAGTGGGTCGAGCTATTACCTTGGGATCATGTCCGTTGCTTTCTGAGAGTAACTGCATAGCAGGGTCATTTCCAGTGAGTAAATACCCCCACCAGTAGCTTGTTGTTTGAACTGTATGAACTACCTTTTGTTTTGTTAAGCATAGCTGGACCGGGTTGTGACAGAACATGACCCAAGCAGTCTCTTCTGTGAAAAGGTGACGGCTGTTAGCTCGATCACGTCAGGACGGAGCCTTGAGTGACGTGTCTCCTAGTGTTTCATGTTTTGTGGCACATCACATGAAAAAGATGCAGAGCCGTGAAGAGTGTTACCAGATTGGACAAAAAGCAGTCAAAGCAGAGCCCAGATTAACTGTTAGTAGTGATTAAAGAAAAAATATGTATATTTTCATAT
Source organism: Micropterus dolomieu (assembly GCF_021292245.1). NCBI lineage: Eukaryota > Metazoa > Chordata > Actinopteri > Centrarchiformes > Centrarchidae > Micropterus > Micropterus dolomieu. The sequence continues at coordinate 1,681,498 of NC_060162.1, forward strand.
CCAGTACCAGCCGGGAAGGTGCGTCCAAACTTTTAACTGGTACTTTATACACATATGAGTCGATTACGAGCGGAATGTTTATGTAATAAACTGAAACGACATTTGGTTTTGATGTTGATGAGTTATCAGTTATTGCACGTCGAGCTGAGCTGCCCGAAGTCATTGTCCTGTTAATCTCAATCCTACTACTCAGGTGAGACGAGGGGCGGAGTTATTGGAAACTGCCCAAATTATCACAACTCAACCAACGGAAAGAACGTCAGCTCGCTGTCTGTCCTGAAGCCTTTTATTTTACTAAACTCCGCCAACATGCGGCAGCTTCTAACTTAGCCGCTCTCTATTTCTCTTCTTCAACATCCTCTTCTGTCTCTGCGATACGATACACCTTCAGAAGCCGCTGAGCCTGCTATGTTACCCACTTGCCGTTGTTGTGATAAACGTCCTGCCCGGGATTCCAGTGTTTCAAAAAAAACTGAGAAACGAAACTGCTGAGACACCATTCACCCAATTACAAGTCAGTGAAGCATTAAAATGATTTTGAGTCTGTTATTTTAAGATAAAATTACTACATAATGTTGACATTGATCCATCATCTTCAACCGTTTATCTGTGCATGGTCGTCGGGGCTGGACCCGATCCAGGCCAACATTGACAAGTGGACAAGTCGTTGCTTTAAAGGAAATTCACTACTCATGGTTTAAAGGCTCAGGGTGTAGTATTTCTGAGGATCTATCGACAGAAATGCAATATAAGATCCATAACTATGTTTTCAGTGGTGTGTAAAGACCTTACATAATAAACCATTATGTTTTTATTACCTTAGAATGAGACATTTATATCTACATAACCTCAGGCACCCCCTTCCATGGACGTTGCCACGTTGCATCGTCATGTTTCTACGGTAGCTGAAAACGGACAAAATGCGTTACAGAGCGCATTTCGTCACTACGTTCTTCTACTTCTGGTAGAATTCAGGCAGTGCAGACACTCATCATTATGTAGAATACGTACGTTAGAAGAAGAAGAAGAAGTCGTAATAACATACTGCAGGGGTCTGCAAATGAGTTTTGCATCAGAGCAATATTTATTTAATATAGATGGTGGATGAGAATATAAGCCATGATATTGACCTGGTTTATGTTGTTCTCTTTGCTCAGTCAGTAAAGGGCAGGACTCATAACCCATGGGTAGAGTGTTCAATTTCACCTTAGGACAATTTTTTTTTTCTTCCTCTCTTCAACAAATGGATTCTGCAGCGAATGTTTCTCAGATCACAGCACATCACTGTTTTTGTTTTGGTGTTTGATCCACATCCATCAACCTATGGGTGCTTTTGCAATTCCCCAGTATCTCCAGGCAGAGGACATTTAGGGGAATCACGTTGTCTGACGGTTCTTTCAGAGGTGTGTCAAGCAGCTACAGACTCTTTTAACGTCGTTCAGAATTTTTCAAAGTAAAAGCTCAGTTCAACTCCAAATACAGCATTACAGTAAACAAGCTCCTCGCGCTTTTATTTTGCAGGCAAAACCACTAAAGAGGAAGTGATTGTGTGAGTAACTGTTATGACTGAGATCCATTTCAGCACCGCTATAAAAGCATTTCTTTATTTATATTTTTTGCCGCTCTCAGAGCACCATAATCTGGCAGCGGGACAGATATTATTGTTGGCGGGCAGTTTTGGCGAGGGTCCATAATCACAGAGAGAATTAATGCGTTTCCCATGTCAGTGTTTGTATAAACTTTATCTAATGTGTAAACAGACAAACAGTGACAGTGTTTCACACTCTCGGCTTACATTTTCCATGTTATCTGTCAGTGGCCAAGTCACAATAACATACGATTTTACTGAATAATTAAGTAAATATAATTTCTTAATAAATCTACCAAAAGAAAACCTCATGTCTTCACTAGCTACTCTCTGCTGACACCATTTGTGCTGTTGTCAGCCACTGTAGGGTTAGGGTTATGTTCACTACCGTCTGGTGAACACGATTGTTAGGCTGGGGAGTCTCTGTAGCACCACAGTGGTTTATTTTTAAAGGTATGTTGTGACACATTTTACCTTCATCAAGAAATTGCACTTGGCCATATTGCGATTTCAATAATATTTCGACTAACTGTTCAGCCCTTTCATGATTAGCACCACTCAGCCTGTCCTGTAATGTGGCTCTGGAGGAGCTTTGTCAAGTCTGTGTTGCCTGTTGTTTCTGTAATTATTTCACTTTGACTGAGGTGAGACAGAGTTCACTGTTTCCTGACTGAGCTGTTGCGTTTATTAGCAGGCGTGCACAAGTGTTGCACCTGTTAACTCACTGTCACCACTCTGACTCTGTAATTAGCTGATGTATTTGCTTTGACAGACAAATTAGTGTGTTGTGCATGTTGACAGAGCACTGTCCTCACGTCACTGTGGCTCCCAGCATGCTCTCTGCTTCACACTGAAACTGATTGCAGGCTGTCAGCTCTGCTCGTGTCTGTTTCCCTCCGTCTCTTTCTGCACAGCTCTCTTTCGCCGAGCTGTCAGAGTTACTAATGTCTCTTTCTCTGACAGCGCCGCCCCTCTTCTTATTCACTCTCTCCCTCCCTCCCTCCCTCCCTCACATTCACATTCAATAAACCTCTTCCTCATCAGCCCAACACAACAATCAATAAAATCAGTCAGTCTTGACAAATTCATTTGTTGGTAAATGGTGTGCAGCCTCGGGGCTCAAACCCTCCCATGAACAGATAATCGCTCTCGTTCTGCTTTTCCTGAGGTTGAGAGGCTTCAGCTGGGAATCGTCTGACCAGGTCTCTCCGGAGTTTGTGACATTCAAAAGTTAAGCAGCATAAAAGCATCAGATGCATATTCAGTATTCCGGGAGTGGCTCGTTATAAACAAAGCGCCGCTTCCGGCTCAGGACAGCAGATGATGATTAAACGGTCGCTCATTGACCTGACATGGTGATCAATCATCAAACAAGATCCATGTAAACGCCAAGCGTTCATGACATGCGGCTTATAAAGAATGAGGTTGTTGGAAGTTTAGCAGTCCTTAGCAGATCCTCTACCCTACCTGAGGCATCTGACATTTAATCACAGGATTTCAAGTCCTTGGTTTTGTAAAATCAATTATTTTCAGTTCACACCACAGATTTCTGAAGCCTACTGGATGTGTTCTTTGGGATCAGACCACGTGACACTTAGGACTTTGGACACGTTTTGTTGTTTATTAATGTAAATGACTCTCTTACCTGCAATCACTTTTGCAACAGCTTAAAATGTGACTCATCTTAAACCTCAGCACACAGCTTTGATTTTAAAGCTGTGGCACCCCTGCTACACTCTCCTCTCCTTCTCCTCCTTCAGAGGAGAGTCTGACATTTATTGTTGCTGTGTCTCCCTGGGGCCATTCTTCCATAGTGTACAGCTATTTACCGTAACGTCTCTTATGCCACCAGAACAACACCTTTCTATCAGAACCAGCATCAACTTCATCAGAAGTTTGACCTACAGCAACAAACTTAACTCAAGCATTTGTAAGGCTGCAACTATCAGTTACTTTCTCCAGTAATCGATAAGTTCTTTGGTCTATAAAATGGTGAAAAATGTCGATCAGTGTTCCTCAGACTTCCTCAGATGTCTTGTTTTGTGCACGACCCAAATATATTTAGTTTTAGCCACAGGCCAGCCTTCACTCCCCAAACGCTTCACTGAGCCTTGGCTGTCCATGACCTTGTCGCCGGTTCACTGCTTTTCCTTCCTTGGATCACTTTTTATAGGTACTGACCCCTACAGCCCATCAGCTGACGTCATCCAGCCTTCACAATTTGGCCCTTGTCAAAGTTGCTCAAATCCTCACACTGACCTTTTTTTCTGCTAACACATCAACTATGAGGACACAACGTTCACCTGCTGCCTAATATATCCCACAACACTGACAGGTGCCATGACAACGAGACAATCAGTGTTATTCACTTCACCTGTCAGTGGTCATAAAGTTGTGGCTGATTGGTGTATATAAGTCACTCACAATTAAATCTGTATGCTTGTTGACAAAAAGTGCATGAAAATGATTCCCCATCTTCGGCACAAATGTCACATTTTCACGAGTATGTGAACAGGACTTCAAGTGTTCAGAAAACTCTTTGTGAGAGCTAAATGTGTTGCTTTATACCTGGACTGCCTGTATTGTCATATGTGTCAAGATAAGCTGCATCTCCTGTGAGAGATTAGATGAGCGTAGGGGGAAAGAATTAATGCAATCAGATGAAGGGAGAGCTCAAACTGTCCATCATGTTCATCTGATACTCACTGAAGTGCCTAAATGAGAGATCAGTGTTAATCCTCTTTGCCCTGGTTTTACAGTGAAGCCGCATTATAAGGACAAACATTACTACTTTGGAAACTTTTTAAGATACAGTAGGTATTAGACGTAAAAATACATGTTTTATTCTGTGTTTCCTGTTTCTCCAAATCCAGTCAGCACTGTGAACTAATAATAATAATTTTATTTATCAGCACCTTTCAAGTCACAGAAGGACACTTTACAAAACTGGTAGATCAGTAAAGTAAAGAAGCTAAAGAAAAAACATCGAAAATACATAAAATGACACAGAGTACATTGATAATACACATATTACGAAGCAACAGGAAGGTCAAATCCAAAAAAGAGAGTTTTGAGTTTCGTCCATAGAAGGTCAAGGGGAACTGGACTTGGTTGAAGATAAGTTTCGTCCCTCATCCAAAGGACTTCTTCAAGAAATGTCTTCTAGCATCTTCAACCAAGTCCAGTTGCCCTTGACTTTAACCTTCTTTGAATAGCTATGACCTGCAGGACTGAGAATCTTCACAGACATTTTGAGTTTCGATTTTAAAGAACCAACAGATGTGAGGAGGTTGGGGCCAGCCATGCTGAAGTCCCTGACACCCATAGAGCCTGGAAGAGGGGGTGGCGTTGAAGACTAGATGGGCATTGAGGAATGTAGTGAGCGAGTATGTGTGCAGGGACGGAGAAGAAAGTACAGATATGCTAGGCTGAGATTAAATGCTTTAAAGCAGATGAGGTATGTAACTGGGAGTCAGTGCAGTTGCTGAAGGCTTGGGGTGATGTTGTCATACCAGCAGAGAACACTTGCAGCTGAGCACTATACATATATGAGTCTGTTTAACAGCCGAGTGGGTACACCAAGGACGAGGACAGTAATCTAATGTCGACGTGATAAAAGCGTGGATGAGAGTCTGAGCATCAGAGTGGGAAAGAGAGGGGCGTAGTCTGGAGATGGATTTCAGGTGGAAAAAGTCGTCATGTTTGTGAGTCAAAGCAAAGGACGTTTTCTTTACCTCAGCAACAGAAGATGTGATAAAACCAGGGATGGACCATTCAGATGGGAGACATTACAAAGTGTAGCTGGAGAAGCAATGAGGATAGCATCAGATTTATGTACAGCAATTACAGATCATCCAAGCACGAATATCATTTAAGCACTGGAGTGTCCTACACATGTAGGCTACTTTTTATTAAAGCTCACTGTTAAGATGTGAAGGATGCTCTGTTTGTTTGTTTGTGTGTGTGAGAGAGAGAGAGGCGGTTCATCTCTGAAGGATTACTTGTTTTGTTACAATTCACTGTTTGGAACAATTTGTCTGTTTACTTAGCCGATCCTCCCACTGCTGTGGGTTCCCTGCAGCAGGGTCAGCACCTTTTGACAACCGTGCTGCTGTAATGCATCAAGTTGGCAGTTTGCAGGTCAGGTTGGATTCAGGTGGGTGATGAAGGCATGTTGTTGCAGGGTTGGGCGGTGTGGATTGGCTCTCAAGTGGTTGGATGGGTATTAAAGGCAAGGCAAGTTTATTTGTATAGCACATTTCAACAACAAGGTCATTTGAAGTGCTTTACATAAAACATAAAAGCAACAGGGAAATATAAAAATGTTTTAAATGAGTTAAATAGAAAATAAAAACAAGCAGTTTTTAACACTTAGGGACTCTAACCCTTTCTTTAGAGAGTCTCCACTGTAAATCCAGGTGGTCCACGCTACAAACTCTGTGGTTGACAGCGGGCCCTTTGGGACTCCGACCCTTTAACATTAAAAACATGCACCACTTCTACACACAGTCATTTAGGTCTGTCTGTATCATGTTTTTTTGATTTTCTTTAAAAAGCATTTGATATAGTACGGACAGACCCAACGGACTAATCTTAACCTCCATAGCTCCAGATTAGCTGGGATTGTATATTAAAACAGGAGCTCGCTTCCGTTCACCCTTTTCACAGCTGACTGTGGGCACAGCCACGTCGTCTGCTCTCGTAGGCCTCGTGCTAAATGTGAGGAAAAGACAAACCGAGACAGGGTGGACAGATTTGTCAGCATGTGATCCAAATATCTGGGGGTTCATATTGGCCGTTTTTGGACCCAACAGTTCTGGGGACTCCCTGAGAGGAACTGCCCACAGTGGAGCTTTCCACTCACACCGGCAGTAGGAACGCAGAAGTGACGGCGCTTCCACTGTTAAGAAGATGTAGGACGCCGTGGTCTGAGCTGTGTTTTGTTCCATTTCATGAGTTACAAGCTGTAGTTTGTTTGCTTACTTAACAGGGTTTTAAAAAATGGCGCTTGTTCATGTGTTCGACCAATCAACGTGCACACACGTCACTCAGAGTTCCTCTTCTTCCTCTGAAGAACGAGCTAGAAATATTCCTCAAAACAGCGTTCTGAGAACTAAGGTCGTGTAGTGCTGACACAATATAAAACGTGCGGTTCCTCCTGCTGTTGTTAGAACTATGAAAAAGTTCCTCCGATTGATATGAAAATGAACTGATCAGATAAAGTTAGAGCTGTTTAAGAAGTCACAGGCTGTTTCTGTGGAAACGAAAGTCTTTTGAGGTCAGTGGGAAGCTTTTAAATGTTTCACAGTTTTGTTTCATGTTGGGGGAACAGTATTGCTGCTAAGAGAAGGAACAGGATAACAAGTTCAGTAGAAAGGCTTTTCTTTAATTGGTCTGACTCTAACTGGTTAGGGACAGTGTTGGAGGATACCAGGAGACTTGAGTTTGAACACTGTCCCGTTTGGAGTTATAGTACTGGTCCTGTTTTTTGCTGCATCACTCATGGTTTTATTCATTTTATTTATTTATTAATTGATTTATTTTATTTATATAGTGTTTTTTTATTCAGTGGCTCGGCGGGTTCCTGAGCTCCGCTAATGTCCTCTGGCAGGATGCGTTAGTCTGTGTGTTTGTGTTGCTGTTGCTATGGCTGTATGTCTTGTTATTTATCCACAATAGCAAATTTGTTTTGAGAGAAATGTAACGCTACCTGAAGTTCGCCACGTTTCTTACATTTCTATTAACCGTCTGTAACACGAACGTTGATAGACAAAAGCTTTTTCTTTTCCCTCTTTAGTGTTTGTGTCTATGTCTTTGTCCTGAGATGGTGAAAGTTCCCAAAAAGATGCTGAAACTACACTGAAGTAAACTTTAATATTTTGTGGAAGTCAAATCCGCACGCATGTATTTGGAGCGCTGGTGTTTTATTGGTATGGATGGTGGTGGTGGAGTAGACATGATGTCATGGTGATGTGGTGTGGCGATGTGTGTTTGGCTGCCACAGCAGTTTACATCTCCGACTGGGCTCCAATCCAGCGCCACAAAGCACCCTCTATTACTGCTGATATATACTCACACACACACATATGGACACACACACAAAGATTTTCCATTTGCAGTGGAGTGGTGATGTTGACTTGTATGGCCAGAGATATAAATGTCACAGTTTCTCCTTGTTTCACCTTTCGTGTCTGCAGCAGCACAGCAGAGTTTTAAAGGCAGGGAAATGAAGCAGCAGAGGACGAGAGACACACAGTAACAGCCAGAGAGAGAGAGAGGCTGCCAAAGGGGAACAGCCTTTCCGCCGCAGGTCGACCAGGGTCCAGCCATGACGGCGGAGAGTGAAGTCTCGCCCTGCAGATCTGGTGTAAACCATCTACAAGTGTTGAGTCAAAGGTGAGTAGACTTGCTTTAATAGCTGTTTTTTCCCTTATACAAAAGATTTAAAATCTGACCGCAAAACAGCTGCAACCTCTTAACGCGCAACTATTAATTCATCTTAAGGGCCACACAGAAATAAACCAGTGGCCCTGTTTCACTCCCCTCCATAGATAAACAAGAGTAAGGGCCCAGTGGTCTAAAGTCCATGGCGCAAGTGCATTTGGGACGTGTTCAACTCTTTTGCAAGTTAAACTGAGCAATTGCATTGATGATGGGTGTGTTTTGGGGGTAACACGAATTAAACCAATGACAGTGTTGTGTCCTATTCCTTTGAAAGCCAGGTGCACCTGCAGGGCGCGCTGCTATTTAAAACATATGAAGAGTTTATAAAATATGATGTTTTCCTATAAATTAAACTACAGTTTATACAAGTACAGCTGAAACAACTCCTGACAAACTAATACATAGTACTTCACTTTTTGATACTGCTGGTACTTCTGACTCAAGTAGAATTTTTTTTTGAAAACTTCTAATTTAAATGGAGTAATATTTAGCAAGGGTATCTGTACGTTTACTCAAATACAGAATTTGTGTGCTTCGTCCACCATTTTTTAAATGGCGGATTTTGCAAGCTGGAGAAGTGAAAGTTTTCCTTCTGCTCAGTCTATGGAAGGTGCGGCCAGGAAGATCAGCTCAAGCTAATAGACTCATAGATTAATTAGAGCGTGTATTCACTGTATCTAATGTGACAAAAATAGGATATCTACATTTCATTATGCCTACTCCAACTGTGAAACCGTTTGTAAATGTTGTTCAAGCGTCATTCTATGGAAGATTTAAAATGCCTAAATAAAAGCAAATCAAATAAAGACATAAAATGAAAAGCAAATTGTATGTGTAAATATTTATTATTAAATTATTAAATGTTATTATTAAAATTGCATATGTAAATATTTACTTTCTTTGCATGTATACATTTACTAGTTTGCAAAGTGAAAAAGCCCAGACCAAAGGGAGTTCCCATCTCCCTCAGAAAACTCTGCTCTGAATAGCTCGTTTGTAGTCCAGCCGCTTCCCTTTCATCCCTGTGATGTCACAGGGATGAAATCTAAATATGCCTCATAGAACGCTCGCTAAGCGGCTACTCCAACACGCCCTCAAAAACAGCGGTGGAAAAACAGCGAGCTGCAGCACACAGCTCTCCTCTCCCTTCCAAACACTAGCTACCCTCCAGGCAGTCAGTGGACATAAAGTTGTTCCTGTGATGTAGAGACAGAGCTCAGTTAAAACTTTATGGATACAGATTAATAACTCACCGCTCTGAAACTCTCGCTCCAGTCCATGTTGCCAAGCTGGTCGGCAACACGTACGGCTGAACCCGAGCTGTTTACCGGCTTCTCGCTGACCCGCCCTTCTCTGCTTCTGATTGGCTAGTAGTTATTAACTAGGAACTGCGCATGTGCAACTCCCAACAAAGATCATTTAGAGACAAGATGCATCACTCCATAGGTAAAACGAAGCCTTCAAGACAGGGTGAAAAGTGGAGCTGCAGCAATGTGCGTACAGGGGGGCTGGAGCCAATCCCAGTTTCCTCCCACTGCCCAAAGACATGAGGCCTAGGTTGATTGGTGGCCCTAAATTGTCCTTCGGTGTGAGTGTGGCTGGTTGTTTGTCTATGTGTGGCCCTGCAATGGATTGGAAACCTGTCCAGGGTGTACCCCGCCTTTTGACCGATATAAGCTGGAACTGGCTCCAGCCCCCAACGACCCTGCACGCAGGATAAACAGTTGACGATGGATGGATGGATGGATGGATGGATGGAAAATATAACTTTTCTTTTTACTTGGAGTTTAAATGCATACATTAAAAAGCAGGTTTAACTAATCAAGGTATTATTGCACTGTCAATTAAGTAATATAATAATTCATTATAATTAAGTCTATAATTATTCTAATGGTACACTGAAGGCTAAATATAATAAAGCCATTAGTTACATTTTAATAATATTTTATAAAATTATAAGAAATCTGTGCTGCGGTTGTCGTCTAGAGAGTATCGTCTTACTCATGTAAATGCCAAGATACTGCAGTAAATGTAGTCAGAGAGTGACCACAGTGTTTGAGTGATAGGCCAGCGCAGCACTCTGTAGTGCTTGGGGGGGAAAGAAAGGGACAAAGAGGAAGTAAAGAGAGATGAGACGGGAGGAAAAAGAGTGTCAGATACCAGTCATCAAGCTCCTTATTTCCAGCTTCCTCTGATCACTGACCCTGATAAAGTACATGCATATGCAGGCACTCAAACACTTAAACACGCACATGCAGCGTGCAGGCACACTCATAACCACATGGAAGCCAAGTAAAAAATATTGTTTATATCAAATGAGTCAAATTCTGCAAACAAACAGTTCTACCACTGAGTTTTGTGCATGTGCTAGTTTTAGTTCACTGAGTAACAACCCACGTACCGTCGCCCCTAATGATCCCTGTAGGCTGAAATCACACACACATTTAAAAAATGTCAGTACATCCACTGCCACATCACAGCCTCATAAGTGACATTTCTGTCTGAGGCAGCTCTCTTTTCATCCCTGTTTTTATTGGATTTCACCTGTGCGGGGGAAGACAACAAAACGAGGATGTACCCGACACATGAGCTTAGCAGAGTCATCTCAGAAATGTTTTCGTAGTTTCAAGCAAATACAGTGCTGATGAACAGAGCACGACCCTCTCTGATCATATTTATTTCCTCTTACAGTGGAAGCAGCTATTTTGAACACCTCTGGATATGGAAGTAAAAGTCCAATTCATTTACTCACTTACAATGTTAGTTTGGCTCATGGTTATAGAGCACTTCAGGTCTCGGGTGGACATGAAACTCTCCTGCTGCGGATCCTCAGTACATTCAGAACAACTGTGCGTGAAAGTATCCACTGCACATCCATAAATTTGGGGGACTCACAGGGCAGATACATTATTCACAAACTGATGGGAAAAAGCACTCAAACACAATTGGCAGTATGCCATGGCACCATGTTCTGCTGTTCAAACCCTCCACAGAGCAACAGCAGGGGTTGACAGTGACAATGACTACAATACAGGCAGAACTGCCACTTCCAAAGTGGGAGAAAAAGGGGGAATTATTTAAAGAAAGGTGCTGCATATTGAGTGTTGTGGATAAGAGATTGTCACTTTGGGTAGTGTAGGATACTGCCCTGGGAACATGCTTACAAATGCCTGAAAAGTAGTGATACTAGAAATGTTCAGCTACAAGATCAGGAAGACCAAATTCAGACAGTCTCCTCTTTGACAACTAAGAGTCCAGCATAGCCACGATCAAGACAAATAAACAAAAGCAGTGAAGCATTTCATGGAGCAGCCAACGGTTCAGGCCCTGGCTCCTAATAAGAAATGACTGTGCAATGCAATGGCCATGTCTACAGTAAGGCTTTAGACACTGCTTAACAAAGGCTTACTGAGCTGGCAGCAAAACCTTGGAGAAACACCAGGGAAACAGGTGTTAAAAGAAGGTAAATTTGTCTTTGCAAGTCATCCTCGCATAGACAGTATACAGTAGATAAAACATAATAAAAGTAGTCAAGGTTCCAGTAAAATAAATTAATAAATGTTCTACATCATATTTGCATATTTGTGTGATTGCTGATGAAACAAAGCTGTTTTTATACCGCTTTGTTCTGCACTTTGGGATATTTAACCTTCGTCTAGAGGGAAGAAGCTGAAATTTAAGGGTGGGAGTCATCATTTAAAATAGAGCCAGTTATCCTCTGTAACTGTCTGGTGTACAGGGACGCTGGGTTAAGCTCTGACTCAACAATCAGCCCACTAAACTATAACAATTTGGTTCTGGCAGTTTCTGTTTTTTTAGGTAGGTTTCCAAACCATGCCACCAAAAAGGAAGTGCAATTCATTCTAAGTATACTCTCCTCTACAATGCAGCAACACCCCAAAAGCATAGCCACAAATTGGGCGTTGATGGCCTAAATGTTATAAAAGCAGTCAGATTTATCCTCCCACATCAGCTGGATAAATCCGGGTGGGCAAAGTGAAAGACCAGCTTCTCCTTGGAGCTTGTGCTGTGCCATTCAGGAAGCTTTACAACATGCAAGCTGCAATAATTTCTTGTCCTGTTCATTTTGATTGGTTTAACTAATCAAAACAAATGGAAAAATTCATCTGCAATTTATGAGTGAAAATCATTTGTGAAATGGAATTCTGACAAAATCTTTAATCAGTGCTGCCAAATAACTTGTGTCAAACAAGCCTCTGAAAGTTGGCCCAAACCTAAGAAAGATGCACATAAACACTTACATCATAAGAAGAGGTTTCCTAATTGATGAGCACACAAAAATCAATCCATCAATCCATTTCTGGCTGCTTATTTGGGTCCGGGTCGCCCAGACGTCCTCCCAAACCACGTCCTCCAACTTTTCTGTGGGAATTTAGAGGTGTTCCCAGACCAGATGGGTTCTGTAATTGATCACTTTGTCAGTGTTATGTGTTTTTTATGTTGGCTTATGATGCCTCTAGGTGACGGTTGGAACGTAGATCAACTTTTTAAAAAGAGCAGTGCCTTCAGGCTCAGGAGAGTTGCCACCATAACACGGAGGACATGCTTCTCAATGTCACAGGACTATGCAAACACATTTGACCCTGGGAACCCTGGGAGTTTTTCCAGGCAATACATTCTGGTATCAAAGCCAAACTGGTCCCAGGCAATGGGTCAGCTTAAGAGAGATTCAAGGACCTTTATGGAGCGGCAACTTTAGCAGAGCTACCTGGTACTAAAGGCCGAATTTTGCTCCTGAGTGAAAGTTGAAGAAACCTGATGGTTAATTGTGGTTTGAATTGTGGTAGAACATTCAAAACAATTATGATAAATTTTTTGTCAACAAATATGCACGAGTAAAGTAAAAGCTTTTTTTGGTCCTTTTCCCTCAACAAAATAAACATCTTACTAAAAAAAATGAAGTCCTAATACATGTATTATTCAAGAGAATAAAGTCAATAATTTATTGAATATTTCCTCATAGGAAATAGTTAATTATTGTTATTGTTTTATTGTCCAGCCCTAACCTGAACGTTACTCGATCTTCTCTGACCGCAGGCTTTTCAACCTCTTTGAGCGTGACCGTTTTGAAAACCTATAAACAATTTGGCCTTCCAATGACCCGTCGTATTAACTAACATTTACCGGTCAGACATGTGGCCAATCAGACGGCAGAGGAAGGCCTTGCCGTGCTCATCCCAAGATGCTGAAGCTGGCACATCTTTAGTATTCCCTTTTATTATCAACAAGTACTCCCACTCTCTGACCAGTCCGCTGTGTAGTTATTAGAGAGAAACACACTCTAGACACCAGCATATGACTAACATCTGCATATTATAGGTGAAAACCGCAAAATCAGCAAGCATCGAGTGGGGGAAGTGAAGACACACACACACACAGACACACAAAAAGACACGTACACAGCTAATTTAGCAGCTTCGCCCTTGTGCCTCTCATCAGTGTGAAGTAGAAGATGAGGTCAAAGGAGACACATCCATGCAGGAACGAGTGGGGAGAGTAAGAGGACGGGGTGTTTGAAAACAGAAGGCAGGCAGAGGTAGGGAAAAAATGAAAAAAGGTGCGTGAGAGGGTGATGGAGGGGGAAGAGAAGGAGGAGGAAATGGGAGGAGGTCGGCATTAGTCATTCTGTCGCTATTAATTGGACTGCAATTACATGGCTTTTGGCCTCTTTAGCACTCCTTTAGATAGACCATCAGGCCCATCTATCAAACAGTTTGACCATGTGGGCTGGTGAGAGTGCACGAGCTGAAAAGTGTGAGTGAAAGAAAGAAAAAGAGTAAATGTTGTAAAAGGCTGGAAAGAGAATAAAGGGAAACGCCAAAAGCACAGAGTTGGAGCGAGAAGCAGATGTTCACCTGAGATTTCACCAACTGTGTGAAAGAGTTACACATTTAATTTAATTTTAATTCTGTGCTGCACAATCTCTTTTTTCTTTAGTTTATACTTCCCTGATTTGCTTGCTGACTTCATCATGTGTCACCCCTCCGTGTCCCTCCTCTGTATTCTCTTTATCTCTGCTCTCCGCCGGCCACAGCGACTGAGCGGAGACCAGCCGAGGTGAGGACGTGTCAGCTCTGATCCTTCTCCGTCACATCGGCCTGTGATCTTATCAGAGAGCGCAGGGCGGGGATGGCGGCCATCTTCTTTAGCATTCAGCCTGTGATCCCCGAGTTCCCAGAGCCCAGCGAGCCCCGGCTTTTGAGTGACTCGGATGGGAATGAGATGTCAGTGTGCGTGTGAGGGCAGCAACACCTGCCAGCATCAATCACAAGACTCCAGCCCTGAGACCGGTGGACACACACACACACACACACAAACAGTTGTGTACTGACACACACATAAAAACAAATGTGTTATCACATCAATGCTTTCACTCGGTGGTAACTGCTATTTGGTGTTCATCCAGCACGACATGTTTACACAAAGGCAGTCACACACTTGCAGAATATATTAATAAAGTATATGGATTTAATTGAAAGTACCGTTACGCTTCTGTTCAGCACACAAACACACACTAATACACACATAAATAGCTGCCTTTAAGCTCTCGCCGGCTTTTGACAGCGAGTGTTCTCTATTTATGCTTTATTCACATTTTAGTCACCTTGAAAGAGACAGCTGAAAACAAACACTTTAGGGAGCCAGACCAGAGAATGGGGAATAGTTTTCAGTAACCACAGGCTTCACACTGAGCTGAGTGAGTTGTCAGATGGACTGTGCACTGGGAGCTTTTTTCAGAATGTAGATGATCGCTTTGAACGCTCCTTTAACGCTAAAGAGCGAGCGAGTTAAGGTAGTATGTAAGGCCTGTGATTATAATTATTTAAGCACATTGCCAGGTTGTAATTTCAACAGCTTGCTCATTTGTGAATATATTGACATCAAACCACCCCTCATCTGTCCTGGACATCTCTCACAGCTTTCAAAGCTTTTAGTTGTTCTTTATGTTCAAATGTTTTTATTAAAAGGAGTGTATGTTAAAGTACATGGGATATATTGCTTAGTTTTTGTTTTTACCGTGGTGTCAAATTTGTTATGGAGAATTGTGGAATTTCAGTTCAGTCAGAAGTTATTGATGCTTGTGTACTAGACTTTTCCTGCAGGCGCAGATTCAGCGGAGAAAAGAGAGAAAGCAGAAGGTACGCTGGGGGTTTGGCTGATGAGGTGACGTCATGGGTCATAGGTCACACTGACCAGTCCTAGCTGAAAGCTGGGTCCGTTGGTTGAGCTCACACCTGATTTTAAAGTCTCTGTTTCATAACAAAAAGTTCAGTTTAAATCACACAAATGAACAAGTTTGTCTGTGGAGTTCCCGTGGCCCCAACAATAAGTTCTATACGTGGTTTAATCTACTGAACGAGCTCTTACTTCACTCATATCTGCGTATATTCAGACACACGTGTGCTCATGTACAATAACCGTCACACGGTGTGTGGGCGTAGACTGATGGTAATTGATTTCTAAAGCCCACTTACCTCAAACTCCGCTGACCGGTGCACGGACGGCAGAACAAAGCACTTAGATGATATATGAGTCGGCGGATGAAGGGAACAGCGGGGAAAGACTGCAAGAAAACAGTGCTGAAGACTGACTCACTGTGTGTCTGAGTGTGTAAGACAGAGAAAGAGATAGCGACAGCAAAATGATGACATTCAGATCACGATTCACATCAGTCTCTCAGAAAACCTCCTCAATAGCTTTCGCAAGACCTGAATAAATCCACTTAAACCGAAACCCAGAGTTCACAAGACACGCAGAACATACATGCTGTGTGTGTGTGTGTGGAACTGTACATGTGTGATTAGACCATCCTCCCATGAAAAACAACAACATGAGTCGTTTCAGCGAAAACTCAATACAAAATGGTGAAAGCACTGCACTTGCAAATTGTGATTTTCTGCCTCGTTAGTGTGAAATATGTGTGTGTAGGGTTGTGTTTGGGTCATAAACATCTTATTATGTCAGGACAACAACTGTTTCTGAATAATCAAAATCAACTACAAGCTAACAGGATCGTGGATCTTTGTTATTAGTGACTGAACGTTATATATGCAGATGGAATTTTTTCACCCATAAATTGCACATTGCTAATTCCACTCATATTTGTTCAATTTAAGTGCTATATTATTATTCCATTAAGGTTTATTAGACTATACATTCCCACATTATTTGTGCATTTCTAGTTAATAACTGCAAAGTGAGTTTTCTAACTCATTAGTGTCATTATCTTGAGATACGGAGGGAGAGTCCAGAGAAGATATATGTAACCCAGAATAAATAGTATACTGGGTTAAAAGAGTTCATTATAAGTAAATTTGATATTAAAAGTCATGGCATATTGATGGTAAAAATATGGTAATGTATTTTTGTTAAAACTGTTGTATGTTGCACATGTTATTTGATAAATAACTAAAAGATAATGTTTAGTTAATGGGTAGTATATGCAACTTGTCTATCTGTGGTAATTGTGCTGGAGTCTAAGAGTCGGTTTTCATTGGTTGATGCCAGTGAGCAGGTGCGGGAGGGGCGGGGTTGAGTGTGTGAGCTAAGTGATGGACAGAGACGCGGGAAAAAAGAGTTCGGAGAACTGTGTTAGCTTTGCACACGATGTAAAGTGAGAAGTCTTTAACCAACGTTCATACCGAGCTGTGGACTAATTTCGGGATTGTCTACTCGACATTCTGTGCTGGGATTATGTCTGCTAGTTCGTGGGAAGTCGAAGAATCCACCGAGGAGTCTTGATTGACTGTTTCACGGGGTACGTAATGCTAGTTAAATAAAGTAGCACAGTAAGCTACATAGTACATTCATTGGAAAAGTGAATGGACAGTATATCTTCAGAGTGCTAACAAAGCTAATCAAGTGGACTTATACAATGTTTTCAACGAGGAAACGCTGAGGAAAACCAGATAGCGCTCTGAGCTACCAGGCTGCTCAGAGTTCCCCGCTCATGGGCATCGACACTTTGCTCCAGTAGACAGTGACTGACGGTAGACCCATCACAAAAAGTTCACCAGTTACCAGGTACTCGTTATTTTCCTGCTCATAAACTGAGTGAAACGACCGTTTGGTTTTGGGTCTCAACGTACAGGAGCCACGCATCAGGCCTGCAACATTGTTTGAAGTGGTTTTGCCAGCTGCATGTGAGTGTTATAGTGTGGGCCCACTGATATTTGTTACAGTTAAAGTGCATTTGTGGTGAACTGTGGTATTATCTTGCAACAGAACTACTGAATTACCGCAGATCTTGTGTGAAAGGAGGGATATTTGATTTATTGTATATTGCCCCAATTGTTGTTTTAGCATTTATTTTATTTAATATTTTTCTAAATAATAAGAGACCTTCTTTAATCTTATACCAGAGTGGAGTATTTTATTTGAAAGCCAGTTATCATATTTGAGTTTCACATGTTGACTACAACCGAAGCTAAGATAGTTGACGCTGGGTTTCAGTGTTGATATTAAGAAATAATAATCTAAAAGAACTCAGGGCCCTGCCCAAACATACTTGCTAGAGGGTAGGAGCGCTACATATAGAAAACCCTGTGGAAACTTGGACTTGGGGACAGGAGGAGCCAGGCCCGCCATCCACTCCAACCACCTCGTTACTGGATTGGTCTGTCTGGACCGAACGAGGAAGCGGCGTGATGGGAGACCACTAATCACTTCCTGTTTCCTACCAACAGTCAATTGTGGTGTCTTTTAAAGAGGTGGTATTCTGCTCATTTTCAGGTTCAAAATCGTATTTAGGGGTTGTTCCAGAACAGGTTTACATGGTTTAATTTTCAAAAAACACCATATTTTTTTGTCATACTGCACCCTGTGTTGAAGGCTTCGTTTTAGCTATGGAGTGATACATCTTGTCTCTAAATGATCTTTGTTGGGAGTTGCACATGCTCAGTTCCTAGTTAAGGACTACTAGCCAATCAGAAGCAGAGAAGGGCGGGCCAATGAGAAGCCTGTAAACAGCTTGGATTCAGCTGTACGTGTTGCCGACCAGCTTGGCAACATGGACTGGAGCGAGAGTTTCAGAGCGGTGAGTTATTAATCTGTAACCATAAAGTTTTAACTGAGCTCTGTCTCTACATCACAGGAACAACTTTATGTCCACTGACTGCCTGGAGGGTAGCTAGTGTTTGGAAGGGAGAGGAGAGCTGTGTGCTGCAGCTCACTGTTTTTCCACCGCTGTTTTTGAGGGCGTGTTAGAGTAGCCGCTTGGTGAGCGTTATATGAGGCGTATTTCTGGACTTTGGGCTTTTTCACTTTGCAAACCTGTTACATGCACAAAAAGGTATATAACTCAATAAAGGAGAGGGAAAAAGCCAAAAAGCATAATGCCACCTCTTTAAAGAAAAGGAACCATTTGGGAGATACGCTTATTCGCTATATTGCTAAGAGTTAGATGTTCAAACAGATACAAGGTACAAGGCCGATATGAGCTGATAACTTGTTTATAACAGTCGATAAATGACAATTAAGAAAGAAGCAGAGAGACGAAAGACGGACCCTTCAATTATAATAGTTTGTCCACCTGCAACTCCTCTGTTTGCAGCACATGTTTAAATGTGACATGATCAGCTGTCCTTCTGTTCAAAGTCCTGTTTATTTCAATTGAAAAATATATATTTTTAAACTGCATTATGCATAATGTTATCTTGGTGAGCTCTCGTAATTATGCAGAATCGTACTTGTATTGCTCTTTCATAGTATTCCAACTACTCAAAGCACTTCACGCTACATGTCACATTCACTCATTAATACACTGATCAGAAACTAATCATTCACACAGCAATGGCACAGCCATTGGGAGCATGCAGACTGGAGGAGCCGGGGATCAAACCACCGACTTTCTGAGTCTCCTGAGTCTATACTAATTTAACTATCAACCAGAAATGTAATAAATTATTTCCAAAAATGGCGACACATTCCTTTAACCACATCATCAAAGGTACCCTAACCATAACCAAGTTGTTTCTGTTCTTAAACCAGACCAGTGTAATTACTGTAACACTAATGTGTAAGAGTTTTGGAAGGCACGGACGAATAATGTTTGGTTCTGGAGGGAAATTACAAGCAATATATTTTGTTTGGAGAGCTTGAGTGTAGAGAGATGAGGATAATCTTGATCAATAAATGCACTAATTAAACAGGGTCTGGTGCAGGTTTGGCACACGGGTTGAAACAAAAGTACTGATTAGATTTAGGATTGGGGTTACATTAGTGTATCCTAAATTCCATTTAAAGGTGTGAAAGGAAGTAGTTCCGTATGAGGCTCAGCTGGTTGGTTAAGAGTCATCATTATGCAGCATTAGAGACAGAAGTGAGAGCTGCAAACACTCACTCAAACACAACTGATCAGTTTAGACCCAAATGCTGTTATTTTTCATTCACCCATCTTCTGTTTGTGAACAAGTGGCAGCAAACAAATCCTGTCAGTGGAGTTGCTGTTGCTTTCTGTTGGCCTAATAAAAGCAATACAAACACATTTATTGCACTGAGACCTTGAGACACTTATACTGTGCTCCACAACAAAGATAGTGTCTATAAAACATTTCAAAGGTAGGAAATGTTGCCAAATGGATCCCAAGATGTCCATTTTGGTCCAGACCCATCTGGTCAGGAAAGAGTTTAACAGTGAGGCTGTCTGTAAAACTAGAAAGCACTCAGAGATCTTACCAATGGTAGTTCTGCCGAGGTCGTACGGTCCTTTAATAT
>NC_060162.1:1701365-1707404 GCF_021292245.1 Micropterus dolomieu
AGAGTAGCCGCTTGGTGAGCGTTATATGAGGCGTATTTCTGGACTTTGGGCTTTTTCACTTTGCAAACCTGTTACATGCACAAAAAGGTATATAACTCAATAAAGGAGAGGGAAAAAGCCAAAAAGCATAATGCCACCTCTTTAAAGAAAAGGAACCATTTGGGAGATACGCTTATTCGCTATATTGCTAAGAGTTAGATGTTCAAACAGATACAAGGTACAAGGCCGATATGAGCTGATAACTTGTTTATAACAGTCGATAAATGACAATTAAGAAAGAAGCAGAGAGACGAAAGACGGACCCTTCAATTATAATAGTTTGTCCACCTGCAACTCCTCTGTTTGCAGCACATGTTTAAATGTGACATGATCAGCTGTCCTTCTGTTCAAAGTCCTGTTTATTTCAATTGAAAAATATATATTTTTAAACTGCATTATGCATAATGTTATCTTGGTGAGCTCTCGTAATTATGCAGAACAGATGTTAGGGATAATCTTTGTTCATGATATGTGTTGAAATATCAAAATAGGTATCGGTCTTAAAGTTACATATCAGGCAGGCTCAATCTGTATGGTAAATATGAAGCTAAAGCCTGCAGCCAATCAGCTTAGCTTAGCATAAACAGGGGGAAACAGCTAGCTTGGCTCTGTCCAAAGCTAACCAAATCAGCTCCTCCAAAGCTAACGGATTAACCAGTTATATCTTATTTGTTTCATCTGTACAAAAAACAAAGTGAAAAACCATGTTTTAGGCAGTGACTAACTGTTTTCCTGGCAACCTCACAATGGCTGCAAGACAAAAGGAAACAAAACAAGAAACAGGCCGTAACAATAAATAAGCTAATGTAGCTTCATTTTTACCGTACATATATGGTGATCGGATCGTACTTGTATTGCTCTTTCATAGTATTCCAACTACTCAAAGCACTTCACGCTACATGTCACATTCACTCATTAATACACTGATCAGAAACTAATCATTCACACAGCAATGGCACAGCCATTGGGAGCATGCAGACTGGAGGAGCCGGGGATCAAACCACCGACTTTCTGAGTCTCCTGAGTCTATACTAATTTAACTATCAACCAGAAATGTAATAAATTATTTCCAAAAATGGCGACACATTCCTTTAACCACATCATCAAAGGTACCCTAACCATAACCAAGTTGTTTCTGTTCTTAAACCAGACCAGTGTAATTACTGTAACACTAATGTGTAAGAGTTTTGGAAGGCACGGACGAATAATGTTTGGTTCTGGAGGGAAATTACAAGCAATATATTTTGTTTGGAGAGCTTGAGTGTAGAGAGATGAGGATAATCTTGATCAATAAATGCACTAATTAAACAGGGTCTGGTGCAGGTTTGGCACACGGGTTGAAACAAAAGTACTGATTAGATTTAGGATTGGGGTTACATTAGTGTATCCTAAATTCCATTTAAAGGTGTGAAAGGAAGTAGTTCCGTATGAGGCTCAGCTGGTTGGTTAAGAGTCATCATTATGCAGCATTAGAGACAGAAGTGAGAGCTGCAAACACTCACTCAAACACAACTGATCAGTTTAGACCCAAATGCTGTTATTTTTCATTCACCCATCTTCTGTTTGTGAACAAGTGGCAGCAAACAAATCCTGTCAGTGGAGTTGCTGTTGCTTTCTGTTGGCCTAATAAAAGCAATACAAACACATTTATTGCACTGAGACCTTGAGACACTTATACTGTGCTCCACAACAAAGATAGTGTCTATAAAACATTTCAAAGGTAGGAAATGTTGCCAAATGGATCCCAAGATGTCCATTTTGGTCCAGACCCATCTGGTCAGGAAAGAGTTTAACAGTGAGGCTGTCTGTAAAACTAGAAAGCACTCAGAGATCTTACCAATGGTAGTTCTGCCGAGGTCGTACGGTCCTTTAATATAGTTATTTTAAAGGATCAGTTCACCCAAATTACTTTTTTAAATGTTGTCGTGCACATGTTTAGATATCTGCCACATACAGTGGAGGTGAATGGGATCAGTGTCCTTGTTGTTTTAAATAGTCCACACAGCTGAAGTTTGAAGTGGAATTACTTTCAACTGCAGAACTATGAAAACTGTTTACAGTGTGTATTTGAGGTAACCTGACCCTTTTAATCATAGAAATATGCTTATGCTTAAGTATTATTGCTCATCAGATAATATCAAAAATAAAGTATTGGTGTTGCAATGCTAAGAAACACTCCAGAAATGACTGTATTCAGGTCCTTGGACATATATTATG
Organism: Micropterus dolomieu; assembly: GCF_021292245.1. Lineage (NCBI taxonomy): Eukaryota > Metazoa > Chordata > Actinopteri > Centrarchiformes > Centrarchidae > Micropterus > Micropterus dolomieu. The sequence continues at coordinate 1,703,622 of NC_060162.1, forward strand.
CTAAATAACAAGGTATAATTCTACCAAGTATAGTGTTAACTGTGTTCACCATGTTAGTGTTAGCGTGCTGACATTTGCTAATTAGCAGTAAGAGCAGTAGAGGATCACCAGAGTCAGTAGCCATGTTTCCATCTAATAGTCAAGCGAATGTAAACCGAACTTTTGTCTTAAAAAAAAGTCTCAAGAAAAGGTGAATTAGATGCGTTTCTATCAACCGGTTTGGAGTGAAGAAAGTCTGCTATGCTAAGCAACGTTTCGTCTTCATAAATGTGTTTGAGCTGGGCAAGTAGCTACCAGACATGTTTCTGTGCATTATGAGAATATCTGGGAAAACCCAAACCCTGGAAACAGCTGAAATGTTTGCTATGTCAGAACTTATTCAGCAAACATGTTTCCAAATACCATTTAGTGCATTAACTGTTTTTCGAAAAAAGCTTTATCCATCCATTTAGTTATTAGATATTTCAGTCTGGACCAAAGTGACCGACTGACGTGGTCATCCCTAGCGCCATGCCACCAGCCCGACTAAACATCAAGGGTCCTCAGACCAACACAAGCCAAAAGGACTAGACTGGATTTGCTTAGTGTAAGTCAATAGCAAAGTTATATTTGCATGTGGAGTAACGTGTGAATGTGTCAGCTCATCTGGTTTAACTTTCCCCAAACCACTTTGTGAATCTGTTGCTCCCTGAACTCGCCGTGTACGAGTGAAGATGAAGAGCCTGTTGGCGTGTGCTGCTTGTCGAGCATCTCTTCAAAGCTTGTAGCGCCTGTGTGGCTCCTGCATTCTGCTTCCATCAGTCTCTGCCACAAGTTAAGACATTTGTTCATCCCTGACTGCCACATTCTCACACAGTCGGTCGCCATGAAGGAATATGATTTTCAAACAGTGTGTGTCCATGCATGTGTGTGTGAGCAGGGGGAACAGGGGTAACGCTTTGGCTCCTCCGGCCTTAAACTGAGCCAAAGTATGAGGGACTGTCTTCAGCATTTCTGTGGGGAGGATTCCTAAAAGCTGAGAACAAACTCTGCAGGAAGGTGATTCTTGGAATAAAGAGGAGATGAGACAAGGTGAGGAGAAGAAAACAAGGGAAGGAGAGGAAAAGGATGAAGGAGAAGAAACGAGGTGAGAAGAGGAAAACCAGAAAAGGAAACCCGAAGAACCATGAAGAGGAAAGAAAACAAGTGAAGGAGAGGAAACAAGAGGAACCTTGAAAAGGAAAGAAAACAAGTGAAGGAGAGGAAAAAATTAAGGAGAGGAAACAAGGTGAGAAGAGGAAAACAAGAAAAGGAAAGAAAACAAGTGAAGGAGAGGAAACAAGGTGAGAAGAGGAAAACAAGAAAAGGAAACCTGAGGAACCATGAAGAGGAAAGAAAACAAGTGAAGGAGAGGAAACAAGAAAAGGAAACAAGGTGAGGAGAGGAAAACAATAAAAGGAAACAAGAGGAACCATGAAGAGGAAAGAAAACAAATGAAGGAGAGGAAACAAGGTGAGATGAGGAAAACAAGAAAAGGAAACCCGAGGAACCATGAAGAGGAAAGAAAACAAGTGAAGGAGAGGAAACAAGAAGCGGAAACAAGGTGAGATGAGGAAAACAAGAAAAGGAAACAAGAGGAACCTTGAAAAGGAAAGAAAACAAGTGAAGGAGAGGAAACAAGAAGAGGAAACAAGAAGAGGAAACAAGGTGAGAAGAGGAAAACAAGAAAAGGAAACAAGAGGAACCTTGAAAAGGAAAGAAAACAAATGAAGGAGAGGAAAAAATAAGGAGAGGAAACAAGGTGAGAAGAGGAAAACAAGAAAAGGAAAGAAAACAAGTGAAGGAGAGGAAACAAGGTGAGAAGAGGAAAACAAGAAAAGGAAACCTGAGGAACCATGAAGAGGAAAGAAAACAAGTGAAGGAGAGGAAACAAGAAAAGGAAACAAGGTGAGGAGAGGAAAACAAGAAAAGGAAACAAGAGGAACCTTGAAAAGGAAAGAAAAAAAATGAAGGAGAGGAAAAAATGGAGAGGAAACAAGGTGAGAAGAGGAAAACAAGAAAAGGAAACCTGAGGAACCATGAAGAGGAAAGAAAACAAATGAAGGAGAGGAAACAAGGTGAGAAGAGGAAAACAAGAAAAGGAAACCTGAGGAACCATGAAGAGGAAAGAAAATAAGTGAAGGAGAGGAAACAAGAAAAGGAAACAAGGTGAGGAGAGGGAAACAAGAAAAGGAAACAAGAGGAACCATGAAGAGGAAAGAAAACAAATGAAGGAGAGGAAACAAGGTGAGATGAGGAAAACAAGCAAAGGAAACAAGAGGAACCATGAAGAGGAAAGAAAACAAATGAAGGAGAGGAAACAAGGTGAGATGAGGAAAACAAGAAAAGGAAACAAGAGGAACCATGAAGAGGAAAGAAAAAAAGTGAAGGAGAGGAAAAAATGAAGGAGAGGAAACAAGGTGAGAAGAGGAAAACAAGAAAAGGAAAGAAAAGAAGTGAAGGAGAGAAAACAAAGGAGAAGAGAGAGACAAGCAGGCGAGAGGAAACACAGGGACAAAATAAGGAAAGAACAAGTGAAGAAAAGGAAACGAGAGCAGTCAAGGAGAAGAAATGAGAAAGACGGGAAAAGAAGAGGAAACAAGGAAAGAAAAATAAGCAGAGGAAAGGGAGCAAGAGAGAAAACAGAGACAAAAGTAGACAAGTAGTCCAGTATTATCCAGGGCACAGCTGACATTATGCTTCCCTCTTGCTCGCTCGGCCGCCCTCTCTCTCCACACCACTCGTCTCCAATCTGCTGTTAGTTTGTTCTGCTAACAAACCTCATTTGCTGCTCCGTCCCTCCGGACAGGATCTTGAATAATGACAGAATAAAGATGGATAATACCCTCCAACATGCACGAGCACGCGGCCGGGCGTGTCCTCGGCCGCTCCGTGGACACCTTTCTGCTCGGTTTACTTCCTGATGCAAGGACACAACAAGAGCGCCGCCGGTCCGTCTGAAAATGTGTCTGGTACACGTGTGGCGTTCAGGCTTCTTGTCACATACAGATCCTCCCGACAAATCCACGAGGCAGAAACACAGTAGATAGAGAGTTCAAATGGATTCATCCAGCATGTGACAGATACTGGAAATGGATTTCAGGGCCTGTCAAAACAAACAATGCTTTTCTGCTTGAAGCTCATAGAAAGACAGAGCCAGAGGGGGGATTGGAGATGGATGGAGGATAGTGCTGAGCCCCCTCCCTCAGCAGCAACTTCAGCTCTGCTCGTAATGCATATACAAGCAGGCGGACGCACACATGTGAGAAATGTATGCAAGCACACAGCGCGATAAACAAAAGCACTTGTTGATTATCCCGCAGTTTCATGTTATGTCACTCTCGTGTCCAGTCGTCTGTGACCTCTGAGCGGAGTGACCTCTGCAGCTCCGTGTTCCCGCTGCACTACATGCTGGAAAGGCACCAGTCCGCTGGGGATCTGTCTTAGCACAGTTTGAATGAGTGTTAAACTACAAAGTGGTACAACTGGGCTTCTTCAGAACGCTTACAGTCAAATAAAAAGCCGGTGTCTGGCTGTTATCTTTGACACAAATTGAGAAGTGGACATTCTCTACATTCCTCTTTCTTTCAGCGCCACTAATCAAAAGTGTATAAAATGTGTTGTTCAGCAGCTCTACGTAGCTTTTTTAGCCTCTTTTTGCTCGTAATTTCAGGTGTGAAACAAGTGGGACAATATCTGTATCATAAAATATGGAGGGGGGATCACAAAAATAAAAAGGATAGCTCTACACTTCCACACAACCAA
>NC_060162.1:1707504-1718383 GCF_021292245.1 Micropterus dolomieu
AGAAGAAATGAGAAAGACGGGAAAAGAAGAGGAAACAAGGAAAGAAAAATAAGCAGAGGAAAGGGAGCAAGAGAGAAAACAGAGACAAAAGTAGACAAGTAGTCCAGTATTATCCAGGGCACAGCTGACATTATGCTTCCCTCTTGCTCGCTCGGCCGCCCTCTCTCTCCACACCACTCGTCTCCAATCTGCTGTTAGTTTGTTCTGCTAACAAACCTCATTTGCTGCTCCGTCCCTCCGGACAGGATCTTGAATAATGACAGAATAAAGATGGATAATACCCTCCAACATGCACGAGCACGCGGCCGGGCGTGTCCTCGGCCGCTCCGTGGACACCTTTCTGCTCGGTTTACTTCCTGATGCAAGGACACAACAAGAGCGCCGCCGGTCCGTCTGAAAATGTGTCTGGTACACGTGTGGCGTTCAGGCTTCTTGTCACATACAGATCCTCCCGACAAATCCACGAGGCAGAAACACAGTAGATAGAGAGTTCAAATGGATTCATCCAGCATGTGACAGATACTGGAAATGGATTTCAGGGCCTGTCAAAACAAACAATGCTTTTCTGCTTGAAGCTCATAGAAAGACAGAGCCAGAGGGGGGATTGGAGATGGATGGAGGATAGTGCTGAGCCCCCTCCCTCAGCAGCAACTTCAGCTCTGCTCGTAATGCATATACAAGCAGGCGGACGCACACATGTGAGAAATGTATGCAAGCACACAGCGCGATAAACAAAAGCACTTGTTGATTATCCCGCAGTTTCATGTTATGTCACTCTCGTGTCCAGTCGTCTGTGACCTCTGAGCGGAGTGACCTCTGCAGCTCCATGTCGACTCCGTGTTCCCGCTGCACTACATGCTGGAAAGGCACCAGTCTGCTGGGGATCTGTCTTACCACAGTTTGAATGAGTGTTAAACTACAAAGTGGTACAGCTGGGCTTCTTCAGAACGCTTACAGTCAAATAAAAAGCCGGTGTCTGGCTGTTATCTTTGACACAAATTGAGAAGTGGACATTCTCTACATTCCTCTTTCTTTCAGCGCCACTAATCAAAAGTGTATAAAATGTGTTGTTCAGCAGCTCTACGTAGCTTTTTTAGCCTCTTTTTGCTCGTAGTTTCAGGTGTGAAACAAGTGGGACAATATCTGTATCATAAAATATGGAGGGGGGATCACAAAAATAAAAAGGATAGCTCTACACTTCCACACAACCAATCTGTCACACATAACGATTATAGATTTTGTTGGTATGATTATTGTCCGAGGAATAATTACAGTTAGTAATTTCAAAACACTGTTGATTTTTAAGATTTATTGACATTAAACAATTATATTTCTATAATATTTAAGTAGCCTATTATTATTAATATAAGACGAACATTAACTTTATTTATCCCCCAGGGGAAATTGTTATTAAGGAGTGGAATAAACTGAACTGTTATTGTCATCAACTCTCCATAATGTGAAAAATTCATTGTGACCTTAGGAAACCATGTCTATTATTAAGTTTTAGTAAAAATGATGAAAATGAGAACATCTCTCCTGCAGTGTTATTAATAACTGAAATGCAGTTAATTGGTATAGTCCTGAAAGTATATAAGCTCCTGATACTATGTTAGTGTTTTACACCTGGAAACATTTTCTAAACTCAGACGGGAGGAGACAACGAAAAGCTCCCACATTTGCCGACTTCAGCCATTTCTTTGGTGAAAATAAAGCTTCACTGTTTGGTCCCGCTGCCATAGTTTAGCCAGTGAACAGTAGTAGCGTCCATGTCTCTGATAAGCACGGCACTTTAAGCTGGTGTACCGCTCCTGTAACTTTAATTTCGTTCTGTGCAACAGAAACACTCGGTGTAGCGGAACCATGGCGTTTTAAAGCGTGGTTAAAAGTGAAATCAGTTCATCACTCCACCTAGCAATGGCTGTTCCTTGTATACTTATTTATATATTTATATTTACTTTATTTGTGACAGTTCCTTAAAGCTTCCAGAACCAAAGATTTCACAGGATCCATTTTGCTGTGCTACTTTCTGGTGAAACCGGGCCATAATAACACACTTCTCTACTGCACACATGCAGACACTGAGTGGTGTGGAAAATGTAGGATGTAGAACGTCTGTCAAAACATTCATTTTATGTCCAGGTTGTAATTGTTCTTTCCACGGTGTTGATGATTCACAGCTGTACTTACCTCTGAAAACAGGTGTCCTTACAGTCCATTTGTAACTGTCTAAATGATATTAAGTGTTGGATGGCAATAAACTTTCTCCAACTAAATGAAAATAAGACAGAAGCAATATTATTTTGCTCCCCCAACTATCGAAAAATCTGGGCTCAAATTGATTACTGCAATTCCCTGTACTCCGGCATCTGTCACTCGTCATTATCACGCTTGTTAATAATGCAGCTGCTAGATTGTGGACTGGTACAAGGAAGAGGGACCATATCTCCCCACTATTGGCTGCTCTTCACTGGTTACCAGTCAAATATAGAGTCGATTTTAAGGTGGAATAAACTACCCCTGATTATCAGATCAGCCCCCACCATCGACACTTTTAAGTCTCGTCTGAAAACATTTTTATTCTTTGGCGCTTGAGTCTGTTTAGGGGCACCTGCACTTAACTGTTTCTATCTTATTGCTGTATGTCATCAATTGTTTGGCCTGTTTTAATTTTATTTAACCGTTATTTAACCAGGAAGTCCCATTGAGATTCAGAATCTCTTTTACAAGAGAGACCTGGCCAAGGTAGCAGCCAAATCACAACAAATGCATACATAATAAACACCAATAGATCTGGTTTTAATTTTTATTTCTTCTACCGTGCAACTTTGTTCAGCACTTTGGTCAACTCTGGTTGTTTTTAAATGTGCTCTATAAATAAAACTTGATTTCACTTGACTGAAGAAAACTCACCACATAATTCTTGCAATTAAGGTTTCTGACATCCAATCTTGAGCTGAGCTTTGATGGCCATTGTTGTACCTCAAAGCAGGGTTAGGGTTTCTGGTATAAACAGGCTGTATAACATATTTCTCTACTGCATACTTGTCCAAACCTGTCAGGATTTCTCAACAGTCAAAGGACAACACATGCAGACACTCTGAATGGTGTGGAAATGTATTATGTAGAACGTCTGTGTCAAAACATTAATTTTATGTCCAGGTTGTAACTATACTTTCCACTAAAGAAAACTGCACTCACCACATAATTCTTGCAATTAAGGTTTTTGACATCCAATCATGAGCTGAGCTTTGATGGCCATTGTTGCACCTCTAAGCACCAATAACACACAAATTCAACCAGTTTCTCATTCTCACCTAATTCTAGTCAAGTCGAGTGAGACAGTCGCCGTACAGGGATACTATTATGTGCACAGGTGCAACTCCAGTGAAGTAGTCATTAAATCAGTCGGTTTAACATAAAATAAATGATACAAAACAATAACAACATTAGTAAAGATTTCCAAAGCATCAACAGACTTTATTTACAAGGTATCAGCTCTAAACCTCGATGTTTCCTTCTGGAATGACAGCTGTTACGACGTCCTCGCAGCGCAGCGTGAGGAAAACACTGACCAATTTCAGTTCATTTTAGATCTTCCAGCTGCAGTGAGCAGAGCGGTTGTTTAGTACCCATTTCAGTAACATTTTGCAGGTAAACCACATCTCTAAACTGCTGTTCAAAATCATGTCCAAACCCTCCTGAAAAAGATTATAGAAAATACTATAACACACTATACAAAATATTATAGAAAACTACCTTGTTATTTTCTCTAAATGCAGACCTATTCAGCCGTAAAGCATATTTTAATTGCTTCACATATTTAATGCAGGCGTGTGCACTGTATGCATAATGAAGGGAAAAGAATACAATTAAAATAAGGATTGGATTATAAAATGTGTTCAGGACATCCAGAAGTAAATGTCTCACACTCATACACATTATAATCCAAGGTTCTTAAGTTCCATATCAAATGTTGAACATGATTAAAACCGGGATAAATCCTAACACGTACACTAATTTACATGCAAAGGTCCTAATGACAGAATGTGTTGTTTAAATGTAAATGTAGAATAATAAACCAGCCTGGCCTAGGGCACCAAGATGTCCAGACGCGACCCCTCACTCAGCTTAGAGGGACGTGGTCCAAGTGGATCCTGTACACAGTGACAACACATGACCGATAATAGATGCATGATCCTCGATGTTGTGGCTCACTGGGCCAGGGACTCATGACACAGAGGAAGACCGAGAGCCAAAGATCTATCCACATTACTGTGGCCGAGTCACATTCACTCTGCTTGTACTGAAAAACATGCAAATCAATGGGCTCACTGGCTAATTAGACGCCAGACGGAGCACTGCACTGACAGTAATTAGACAGCGGGAGTAATGGCAGATTATTTTGAAACGTTTGTTGCATGTGTTGAATATTTAGAATTTAAAATTCAATAAAAGCTAAAAAGTGTACTTTTGGCTAAATGGAAGTTATCAGTCTATTGATGTTATTATATTTGTTTGATTCCAGTGAATGTAGACTGAATCATAAATGTGTTGGCTAAACTGGTACACATGTACATGATTACTATGTAAAGATGAATTCTTATAGAGTAAAGCTGCACAAAATGTGGTGATGTTGTTGGTGCGCTCCAATACACTGTTTGCCGTCACGCGACTCAGATGACGCTCAACATTCAGAACAAAGCAGCAAGTGCTGAAGGCTGAATGGATGAGATGGAGGAAAGCCGGAAATGTGCAAGTTATTGTTTACTCATTGTGTTCTCCCCAGCAATGTGCGTGACATCTGGAATCGAACAAATTCATTCTAAAAATATGGCAGAAAACCTCCAGGTCTGAAAAGTGAAGCCAATGCTGAAGAGCCTCAAACCTGCCTTCTCTCCAGCAGCCAGCAGGGGGCGACTCCACTGGCTGCAGAAAGAAGTGTGATTGTAGAAGTCAATGAGAAAATGAGGCTACTTCTCAGCCAGTGTTGAGGTAGTTACATTTAAAAAAGTTAATGAATTACACATTACTAGTTACTTTTTTTTTAAAGTAGTGCCTTACTTTACTAGATCAGTCACTGCTGAAAGTAACTAGTTATACTACTAGTTACATTACTTTTGGATTACTGCGTAACATCACCTGTGATGCACAATGATATAGTAAAATATAAAGTTACACCTCAGATCAGTCCAACATTTGTCAAGAGAAGAACAAGGCTAGAGTACAGTACTATAATGCTTAAAACTCAATTTGGACATTTCATTGGAAACATTTATTTTTTATTTCTCCGTGAGAGGGAAGAATTTCGAAAGTTGCGTGGCGCTGCGGAGAGCCCCCAGCTACAGTAGTGCATGGATCACGCGTAGCATAATATTCATCCAGCCAGAGGGAACGATCATAGCGCGTCGGTCGTACTAGCGACACAACCCGTATCGGAGAGGGAGTTGGGCAGCGGTGGAGCGTACAGAGACAGGAGATCGTGGAGCGACCGGCCCGCTGCAGACGGTCGGTCATCGTTCCCTCTGGCTGGATGAATATTATGCTACGCGTGATCCTTGATGATAGAGAAATACAGAGATTAATGTCAATAAAGCATGCTGTCAATATATTAGAGACCCCCAAATATCACAAATCATGCTTTTAGGGGAGCTGATGTCTTATGATGGGGAGCTAAGGTCCCCCGCAGTTTGCACCCTGGGCAGGAGTCTCTCAAATCGTTTGTCAGACAACCTGTTCCTCCTCTGAGTCAGCAGACTGCCCAGGCTAAAGAGCCTCGCCACAGGCGCACTAGAGGGAGTCGCTGTCCTTTCACGAAACAATATGAAGTAATACCTCCACCCCTCAAAGAATTCTTTGCCAGCTCTGCAATTTCTGTCTCTTCATGAACTGGCGTTGAGGTCAAGTTTCTACTATGGTGACCTGTCAATCACTCGTATGCACTGCTCTGTGTAAACTTAACCAGAGCAGATTAGCATCCTGGTTAATATCACAGTTAACATAAATTTTGGATGCAACTTGCTAACCAAGGTAGCGCCACAATCTCGTCCAAGTATGGTTGCGTCTGGTGTAACGGTTTGGGTCAGTGTTTTCTTCGTAGAGCTAATGTTAGTCCGCAAAGGGGAGAAAGAAACATGAAACAAACTCACAGCCACACTGGTTTTTGGGATTTTCACGATGCTCACCGTTTATTACTAACACATCAACCTTATTAGCCTGGTTGTACGGCTACTATCCTATCATACATCAATAAAACAGAGGCTACACGTCTCCCAAACGTTCCTCGTGAGTTGAGAGACTAACAGAAAAACTGGAGCTCAGCAACAGACATCCATTCACTGCAGGCGTTGTCACCCAACGAACACGGGACAGACTAGGTGCTGTCTGATGACGCTAATGACTCATATCTAGGCAACACAGAGTCTTAAAGACACATTTTACAACACTGGTTCGAGAAAAACAACATGGTGACAAAATACCAAACTTGAGGCTTCAAAATGGAAGTCCACAAACGAATGGGTCCACTTCTTTTATACAGGCTATGTTAAACGTGTCACCTATTCTCTGTGAAAAATCACAATCTCTCCTTCTGTTCCTGAGTTGTGGTGTTGAATAACGGCCGAAAAAGTTTTTTTTTCCGGGCATTATGATTAGGGTTACCACCCGTCCCTTAAAATAGGGAATCGTCCCGTATTTGAGAACTTAAGTAGCGCGTCCTGTTTTGAATCAATACTTCCGAGTTGTCTTTAATGCAGCATCCCATGCAAACCGTCTCGCCCACATTCTGTGAATACTTCTCCTTTTGGGCAATACTCGCTGCCATTGTTGGTTTTATTAATACCGTCAGGTTCAGGGCCAACCACAGTTAGATAAGGGCGGGTCTCTTGGCAAGAGTCGAGTTGAAAAAACAGCGGCGGCAGCTCGAGAAACCCCACGCTTCCCCTCTGAAACGAAAGCAGATGCAAAAGTACCAAGAATGAAGTAGCCTACTTGATGAGTATGAAAACGTCACATTTTGTCGGCCAGTGTTCTGCGTGGTGCACGGTGGCCTGTCAGACATGTGACAGCATGCCGAGGCAGTGTAATGATTTCATATGCTGCATATTTGTTAAGAAATATTGTTACAATGTAAATGAATGCCTACATTATGGTATGATTTGTCTTTTAAGGTTGAGATATACAGACACATAGAGGTAAGAGAGAGATATAGGCTATTTAACACACATTTAATTATCAAATATAGTTCCTATGTGAAGAATATAAACAACTATGTGCCTAACCAATAGAATGGCATGATTCAATACTGTAGAATTAACAATAGGCTGAATAAATACATAAATATATTTACTGACCAATTGTGGTCAGTGGTGTTGAATTAAATTTAGAAATGTTTGTAGATAGGTTATTTATGTGTGGTTTCATTGTTAGGGTGGTATTACTTCTAATAATGACAAATATTTTAGCCAAAATCTGTGTTCACTGCAACATTTACAATTACTCAAGTTCATTAGCAATTTCTCAGAAAGAACAGGTGCTCTGTGGAGCTCATTAGGAGTGAGCCTTTTCCGTTCATAGTTTTACTGAAGTAGTTTGAAAGACAAACAGCTACTCAGTGCTGGAGTACTGTAATTATGATTTATTTACTTTATCCCAGAAGGTTAAAGGTCACAGGCTACAGTTTTCGCTGGCCAAGAGGCATGAAAAAGGATTACAGGAGGACTGAACAAATCAAAATCTAATGCCTGCTTGTTAGCATATTGTTAGTTGATATTGACAGCTGATGACATTATAGACAGAGGTTTATACTTTGTTGCTCGCTAGCTCAGTAAGGTAGCAGAGGAAGATTGTTTTAGTTTGCATTTGGTGGGCCGATGCTTCAACACGCTAGTATGCTTAACATGTTGTTAGCTTGCTAGTGATGACATACACAGATGCAGTGCTTCAATTTGTGCCCTTCCAGCTTGCTATTATAAGCAGCGTGTTCACACTTAAAAGTACTTTCAAAAAGTGTCCAATGCATTGCATGAATGCGCTAAACGGATCAGGCAACCACAGTCTCACCCTCAACGGTCCCGTTCTTGGTGACAGAGCAGAAGAGGAGGGTCCTAATACTTTTGTTCAAACTTGTGAAAATGGTAGCCAAGAAAGGTGGTGGCAGCAGTTGCAATTGTAAAAGTAGAAGTACATTTGTATTTGTTTATCTTTAATAAACAAGCTGGCAGATATTTTGGCGGGCTCAAACGATGGCGATAAGGATCCGCCTGTTACAATTTGCCATTAAAAAGATGATGATTAAGAAGAAGAAGCGGTCAAATGTTACGATCGTCATTTCCAATAAGTGCAGCACATCCGTGACAACAGTACCCTGTTGAAATGAAGGAAGATTCTTTGGTTGGGTCGATTCGTAAGACTGACGCAGAATTTGAGGGTGTAGTTCAGTGTCACTAACATAAATCCTGGAATCCTCACCCAACGTTTGGCACATTTCACCGTAACTGTCTTAATGATAAAAAAAATCATCCAACTAAAAAGAGCAAAATAGACACAAATATAAATAAATGCGTTTTAAATGTTTTGCTAGCTGGTAATTATATTAATAGAACACAGACAGGCAGATGTACATTATCGGTGAGTAATTTATTATGATCATATTGAATTATACTGTTTTTACTGTGGCCACAAAATGAGACCTGAGCCTCCTTATGTGAGTGTGTAAGTGCATCTAACCCGTGTTAATGTGAGTGAGCATGCGTTAGTATTTTAACATCGTTATTTCAATTATTTGTGTGTTGTGTGGTCGGGGATATATTGTGACAGCTCATGAATAATTCTAGTCCTGTGCAGGAAGCGTGTGTTTATCTACCCTTTAGACTGCTTATTGAAGCGCGCACACACGCATACACACACATGCACACACACACACAGCTCTATTGGAATGATAATGCCACAGATAATTAAGACTGATACTGAATTACAAAATGGATGAGATAGTCCCGGTTTGAGTCTAATTAAAGGTTCCTTGGCCCTCTAATATGAATGTACTCAGAAAAATACATTCATGTATGTTGACTTTTTCTGCACTGCACACGTGCAGTGCGCAGAGGTAGACACACACAGAAATAACCAGAATACTTAATACACTCCTGGCAGAAAGCAGGCGTTGCACCCGTTACACGGTGTTCCTGACCCACAGCCAGAAACATTTATCAAACAGGCGTACAAAGCAAACACGCAGTGGATGCTCCTGAAAATGAACTGGGTGGCATCAGTGCAGTCAATTTAAATTTACAGTCTAATGCATTAAATCAGATCCTATACACATATTATCGCTATTTAAACAAAGTTTCCTCTGTGAAGCCGAGTTTCTTTTCATTAAATGTTTTTATTCTGTACATACAACCTGCTTCTCAGGAATATTTTCTGGTTTATTTAGTCTTCTATGACAGTTGTTTTTAAACCTTTTCATATCAAGGACCCTTTAACTGACACTGACATTTGATCAGATTTTGTCACAGGATCACCTATCTGATCAAAGTAGTGATACGTTCTGTCACTGTGTTACTTATGAATGGAATTATAGTGAAAATAAATAATTCCCCTGGACCCTCCTCAAGGACCTCATAGAACCACTGTTAAACTGAAGATCATTGGGTTTTGGACCGTGTAGGATATTTTCCTGACATCGGATACAGAAGATCCTTGAGTTTCAGACCGTTTGTCAACATAATGAGACCAAAGTGAGACATTTTTGTAACAAATAACAACAATAAATAATTGTATTGGGGTTTTGAAACATCAAATGTTATGCATACTTACTTATTGTCAGAATCATTTTTAAATGATCAATACATCATATGAACACTTTTTTCTTCTTTTAATTCATTCATAAATTCTACCTTTATTTATACAAGGTGATCCAGTGACAACTCTCTTATGACTGTTGTTGTATTGACGTTACGCACATTTATTTTTTCCATTTCCTGTTTTCACCCCATAACTTCTGGCCGCTATAGGTGGCTACGGTAAATACAAGTCAGAAGTCTGGGTCCTGATTGGTTCACAGAGCCTGCTTTACATTTCTTAAAGTTAGTCACACGAATCCTAACAACATAGATATCAGATTTAAAAGGGTCTGTGTTTGTATTAATGGCAGTGGCACATGTAGCAGTCCTACTAAATTTCCTCTGTCTTCTCAGGTCAGTGGCGCTTCACTCTCCTCGTTTACTCCTCTCACGGAGATCGAGGAATCTGAACTCCTGACCTGTAGCTGTCCCACTACATGCCCACTGGACCCGATTCCTACCAATCTCCTCCAAGCCATATCTCCTACCGTGGTGCCGGCAATCACTTATGTGATAAACACTTCTCTGGCTTCAGGAACCTTCCCAGCTGCTTTCAAACGGGCTCGGGTTACTCCACCTATCCTTCCCGCCAGTTGACCGCACCGTCTCCGCTGATCACGGACTGTCTCTGACATATCTGCATGGAAGAAGGCTCGCCACCTTCAACTAAACCTCTCTAAGACTGAACTCTTTCTCATTCCAGCCAAGCAGTCGATCTACCATGACATCAAACTACAAATTAGCTCCTCAACCATCACTCCAACCAAGGTGGTGAGAAACTTGGGTGTCACAATATGCCGTTTTTTCATTACGCCTTGACTCGACTTTGGCCGTCCTCTGTTTTCCATTGCAAATAGTACCCAGAGATAGTACCCCTCACTGTAGCTGGTCGTCATAGCGACCCCACACACAACACGACGTAATGTTCAATGCGACACACACACCAGCGACCCACATACAGCTGTCTCTTGATTAAAGTTAAAACCTAAATGTTTGAACCTTCCTCAGAATGTAAAGACAGATAAGCCGTATGAAAA
>NC_060162.1:1718483-1729569 GCF_021292245.1 Micropterus dolomieu
CAGGATCACCTATCTGATCAAAGTAGTGATACGTTCTGTCACTGTGTTACTTATGAATGGAATTATAGTGAAAATAAATAATTCCCCTGGACCCTCCTCAAGGACCTCATAGAACCACTGTTAAACTGAAGATCATTGGGTTTTGGACCGTGTACGATATTTTCCTGACATCGGATACAGAAGATCCTTGAGTTTCAGACCGTTTGTCAACATAATGAGACCAAAGTGAGACATTTTTGTAACAAATAACAACAATAAATAATTGTATTGGGGTTTTGAAACATCAAATGTTATGCATACTTACTTATTGTCAGAATCATTTTTAAATGATCAATACATCATATGAATAAACACTTTTTCGATCGAGGAATCTGAACTCCTGACCTGTAGCTGTCCCACTACATGCCCACTGGACCCGACTCCTACCAATCTCCTCCAAGCCATATCTCCTACCGTGGTGCCGGCAATCACTTATGTGATAAACACTTCTCTGGCTTCAGGAACCTTCCCAGCTGCTTTCAAACGGGCTCGGGTTACTCCACCTATCCTTCCCGCCAGTTGACCGCACCGTCTCCGCTGATCACGGACTGTCTCTGACATATCTGCATGGAAGAAGGCTCGCCACCTTCAACTAAACCTCTCTAAGACTGAACTCTTTCTCATTCCAGCCAAGCAGTCGATCTACCATGACATCAAACTACAAATTAGCTCCTCAACCATCACTCCAACCAAGGTGGTGAGAAACTTGGGTGTCACAATATGCCGTTTTTTCATTACGCCTTGACTCGACTTTGGCCGTCCTCTGTTTTCCATTGCAAATAGTACCCAGAGATAGTACCCCTCACTGTAGCTGGTCGTCATAGCGACCCCACACACAACACGACGTAATGTTCAATGCGACACACACACCAGCGACCCACATACAGCTGTCTCTTGATTAAAGTTAAAACCTAAATGTTTGAACCTTCCTCAGAATGTAAAGACAGATAAGCCGTATGAAAACCTTCCAGCTGTGTTTTCCTCTGCCGTTGTTGCTGCAGCGGTCTGTGTGACGGCGGGAGCAGAGGGCTCTGTGAGCGGGCGGCTGGCCGGCGTCACGCGCTCCTCCCGCGGGTTGGCGCAGACTTCCCCCGCAGCCACTTGCGGAGCTCCTCAACTCCGACATTATTCAAGCACATTTTGTTCCGCCATCACTTCTCGTAAAACTGTCAATATTCAAAATCTACACAGCTGATTTCTCACCTCAAAACTGAAATTATGGATGAAAATTGTAAAATATAAAACGTTCCGTTGCTGGCATCAGTCCAGCGCACGATGATGATGATGCAGTGAATAGTGAATATTCTCTCTGACCAATCAGCAGTCTGCTGTGTCCTCAGCTCGCTTGGAACCTCGACGGACGTGATATGAAAAAAGTACCTGTTTGCAGGTACAGGTGCAACTTTTCAACAAAGGAAAACCAAAAAAAGGCGAGTAAATGCGAGTCGAGTCGAGCTGGTACCGTGCAGTGGAAAAGGGACTATAGATGACCAACTATCCTTTTCAGACCAGGCCCTACCTCACTCAGTACGCCACCCAGCTTCTGGTTATTTCTCGCCTTGACAATTTCACCAGCTTGTGAGGTGAAACCCCTACAAATGATTCAGAACGCAGCAGTGCGTCTGATTTCTGATCAGCCCAAAAGGACTCATGTCACTCCATTATTCAGCGACCTCCACTGGCTCCCTGTGGCCTTCTGAATCAAATTCAAGTCACTAAGTCAAGCCACTTGCATATAGAGTGACTACGGGGTCTGCACCATTTACCTAAACTAAATCTAAACTAAATCAGCCACAGCACTCTGTCAATGAACGCCGTCTGGCTCTGCAATAAAAACATAGCGATTCATTATGTAAGGTCTTTATACAACACTGAAACCATGGTTATGGATATTATATTGCATCTCTGTCAATAGATCCTCCTAAATATTACACACTGGACCTTTAAGATAAACATTTAAAAGCACTATCGCGTCAACAATTAGATACGTCACCATATTATAGTCTGGTATAAAATATATCATCAAATGTGCCACCTTTAACTTGTAAATCGTTCCGAGACACTCAAGAGGTTTGAAGAGAAATGTATGATTGATGCAGAAAGGACAAGTAAAGTTTGAGCCCCCTGCAGCGATACTGAAGCCTTTAACACCGACGGCCTGCTGCATGCAGCCACAGACAGCTTCCTGCAGCCTGTCTATCCACACTCACAGCGACAGTGTGGCAGAGGACCAGTCACTGTGAGCAATCACAGCAGTGTGGAGAGACAGAGACGCCACATACCTGCCACCATCCATCAGCATCACAGCCTCACACTCGTCCATTCGCATTCCTGTCAACAGGAGGAGGACAGAGGAGAGGTTTCAAATCATCATCACCTAAGGCGGAAAAAAAGAAAAGCATTCCTAATATTCAACAGAACCTGTCAACCAGTAGCTGAAACATGTTTCTCCGATCAGAAGCTTACATTAATGTGGATCCAGGTGCGCTCTGTATGTGTTTGATGACTGCCAGCTGCCTTCAGGGAAGCATCTGGACTAAAGGCAACAGTCCACCTCGTCTCCTTCATTCCTGCCAAAGAGCAAAGGTTCAGAACCTTAATGCAGATTTGGTTGACTGCTTTTTCCCCTGCAGCCTGAAACTTGTCCAGGTGGTGCAGCTGACCGCCTCCTCCCTGCCACTCCTCCACAGCTGGGCTGATACACAAGGAGAGGAAACTGTACTCGCACTCTTCACTCCACTGGTCACACAGAGAACGGTTTTCTGCGATTGCTCTCAGGGACTGTGGCAGACGTCCTCCACCACTCTGCTGATCAGCCTGGTAGAGGTGATGTTCTCTCTGAGGGCGTCCGCAGATGCTGCCGTCATTTTCATCAGATGGCCCGCTTTGTTGCAGCCACTCTCTCTGAGATTAGCTGGCAGACTGCAGTGTTTGAGTCTTTATGAGGTTGTTAAAAAACATAGGTTCCTCGAAAACCACCACATGCCCAGAATGTTATTTGTAGCACTTGCAAAACTAAAAATCTGCCATGCCTGTAAAGAGCTGTAAAAAGGTGTCAAGACCTCTCAACCTGCACAGCAAGGGCTCAATAGCTAAGCTATAGAGTTGACTTGACACAGGACAAATCTGTCTTATACCCCGCTGTACAGGTATTAACCAACTCAACCCTGCCCCCATCTTCACCATACATTAAGCACCACTATATATTAAACCAACGTAAACCAGAAAACTGGCACCAATACCAAAAACCCTAAGTACAGAAAACCAGTAAGTGTGATCCACCCTGTCAAAAGCTCATTTCTAGTCCAAAGAGACACTAATAAAATCTACATTATAAGATCTATACACATCAATAAGATCTTAAATAAGGAAAAACACAGCAGCCTTGATCTGTAAGGCTGTGGAAAGATGAGGACCACTGGCCTCCAGTTCTTGAGTCAGGCCAGGTCTCCTTTCTTGGGCGCCACTGCTCGTTGACAGGAGACAGGAAGAGATCATGTTCTCAAACACCATGTTAATCCGGTCTATGGTATTTCAGAACTGCTAAGAAATGGCCAGAGGGGAGACCATAAATCCCTGGTGCCCGTCCTGATGCCATCTGGCTGACAGCGAGCGTCGACGACTCCAGAGTCAGCTCACCATCCAGAGCAGCTTTCCTTTCCAGGAGCTTGTTCTGCCCCAGAGAGGTCAGCGTAGTCCATCTCATGGCTCCTCGTCCGCCCAGACTGGTGACAGGACATCTGCCTCCTCTGTGGCACCAATCTTTCGACGTTTTTTCTCTAAAGACTTTATGAAACCAATCTGGATACAGGGAGTTTAAAATGAAATGAACACAGATCCATAGTGAGACGGTGAAAGGTTCACGCAAGACAAGACTGTCGGCGTGAAGGTGATAAATTATTTCTAAATAAACAAAGCACAGACTTGTTTTGTTTTCTCCGTGACCCCTCCAGGAGCCCCTCAGACGTTTCACTTCGTGGAAATCAAACATAATGACTCATATTTATTTTATAATGATGATCGCACAGGTCAACTTACTGCTTTAAACAGTTTTACCCTGCTGTCCACTGGATCTTTAAAGCTAAATAAACCAAGAGTTTATTTTGAGCTATATGTGCGTGTTTAACTATATTTGTGGGGTCCAACAGTTTTGTGGGGACCAAAATGCTGTTTGAGGGTAAGACGTGGTTGTAGGGTTCAGGTTAGAATTAGATTAAGGTTAGGGCCAAGGTTATGTGTGTAGTTGTGATGGTTACAGTTAGGGTAAGGGGACAGGGAAAGCATTATGGAAATGAGATGTCCCCACTGGGATAGAGGAACAAACTTATGTGTGTGCGATCAGACTACGTTGACCTCAGGTCTGTGCTCTCTGCCAACGATCAAATCATCTATAAGATCACTATTTTGTATAAATCTAAATTGTTTCATTTTCTGTGTCTTTAGAAGCCAGATTTTTCTCCCTGCAGCTCCAACACATTTACGTTATGGAAGTTTAACAGAACCGAACATGAAAACAGTTGAGATTTATCTCAGCGTCTCTGTGGTTCACGTCAGCCCTCCACAGAAGGTCTGGACCAGTGTTTGGGTTTAGCTGCAGTGTAACTTTCATCTCTCATAAAGCTCCTCTGAAAAAAAAACACTGGTCTATATCAGACGCTTCTGGCACTTAACAGACTTTGACTCTCATCTTTAAGTTGGGTATTCATGCGTGACCTGGCGGCATTTTGGAAAAGCAGTGAGTCATCGTGACTGAATGTGGAGGGAAATATCTCCACCTCCTAATTTTATTACTGGATCACAGCAGGGTGATAAAACTCCAGGGGGAGAAACTGGAGGCCCACTCTGGTGGTGAACTCACAAAGGCCAACAGCACCTCCCTGTGGTCACATCTTGAACTGCACTGTCATGTCAAGTGCCACATGGCTCTCTGTAATACATAAAATCAAATGAAACTTTTGAATCTGAAAGACTTCACTCCCCTTTTGAAACCTAAGTGTCCATATGTCACTTAAAATACTAAAAAACCTGGTCAACCTGAAATACAATCTTGTAATTAATTCTGCTGTTTAATAAATCGCATCTCCTAGTTTCCATGATTGGATGTATAAATAGAATTAGAGTTACTATTTTACAGAAATGTATGTATTTATTCCATATCCATGGAATTAAAAAAACAACAACAACCAAGATGCAGATTTTATTGTATTTGCCTAAGGATTCGCAGTTGCTGCACATTTAAGAGCAGCAATGTTTTGGTTCTTAGATTTCTCAGAAGTTTCTTGAGTAAGAATTTGTGACGGCCTAGTTGGATGTTTAACTGTGTGGTGTTGGGCAGTTTACTGTTCTCCTTTTGTCCCTGAAGGTATCAGTGCCCGTAATCCAGATTGGGAGCACCTGGGCCAGACGCTGTGGGGGATAAATACTCTGGCCCTTTTGCTCTAGAGCTCTCTCTCTGATCTGGTCCCACTCCTGGCAGCAGCAGCAGCAGCAGCACATCTTTGTTTTGTTACATTATGTTTTGCTACCACTCCTCAACGCCCAAACTCACACTAGTCACTCATCCACATTTACACCACTGATGCCACTGACTAACACTCTCTACATTGTTCATTATTAGTTTAGTTGTTTAAGTTGTTATAATAAATCTGTTTACTTTTTGCAGTCCTCCGTGTCCTCTCTGCATTTGTCATGGCCTTTGAGCCGGGTTATGACAAATTGAACAGAATACAACATGCTCTCTAGCTTTTAATATGTAATATATTTCTTATATTATATATATTTTTGTATGTACTTATACTCCAAACAACTTGTCAAATTAAGAAACAATTCTATATCAATATCTACTTCTTGAAATAGATATAATACAGCAGAATTTAACTAAACTCTCCTTCCCTGCAACTATTTTGCTAATAAATTACTTATTGACAACTGACATATATTCATCCCAGGATATGCTGATTTCTCAGTTTTATGGCAGCAGACTCAATAACTTTGGGTTTTGGACTGTTGGTTGGACAAAACAAGATATTTAAGGACTTTTGGAAACTATTTAATTAATCGCTGAATTAATCATGAAAATAATCATTGGAATGTGCACCAAAAACATTAGAAACATTATGGCTGGTAGAAATACTCTTTAACAAGTAAAATTCCTTTTTTTAGGTAAAAGTATAAAACAATTAGCATCAAAATATTTTTGAGTGAAGTACTTTTTATACATTAATGTTGTAGCTGGTAAAGGTGGAGCACATTTCAGTTACTTGATATACTGGTATCTTGTGATTTTACCTCAGGTGATCAATAAAGTTTTATATTAAGCTATAATGATACATAATCATTTGTTTGTTGATTGTATTTTCTATTAGTAATCTGAATCTTTCACTAGTAATCTAAAGATTTCAGATAAATGTGGTGGAGTAAGTACAATTTTTTTAAGTAAGTAAGTACCTCAAAATTGTACTTAAGTGCAGAACTTGAGTAAATGAGACCCTTTCATCACAGGCAGGATAGACTTGTAATTCAATGTGTTTGGTGGTCGTGTTGCTAATTTTCAGTTATTTAGATCAAACATTTATTTAAGCCTGTTTTACTCAGCAACTCCTGTGAATACAAAAAACTAAGTTAGCTAAAGCTACCTGGCAGCTATACAGCTAGTGCAATTAAGAGTCATATGAAAGTTTCACCTGACACAGGTCCTGAGGCTGATGGGAATGTCATTAGTTCTGCAGTTATTTGGTCATAGATGACATAGATGAAAAGTCAGAGGATCACCAGAGTTAGTTCATCCTGAGGGGTCTGAACCACATTTCATCACAACCCATCCAACAGTTGTTGAGATGTTTCAGTCTGGACCTGAGTAGAGGAACGAACAACATACCGACATTGACATTCAAAGATTTGTGCTGCTTGCATGGTTAAAAATACTGATTATTGCGGCTCACAAATGAAAGCTCTATAAAAACAGGGTTGTGATGTTACATGGATCCTGTTTATAATGGACAAGACGCATTTCATAATTGAATATTAAATGCGTCTTGTCAAATAAATAACCTGTCAGTGCTGCATTTTGAAGCAGATTCACACAAAACATATTACAATATTAAACACCACATCTGATCATCAATAATCAGAGACAGCAGCTTTTATTTCATGACACTTGAGGCACCAACAGGAAACATTCAACGTCAATGCATGCAAGCTGATTAATACATCCAGCCAATATGCACACACTGTTCAGACAGAAATACATAATGTATACACATTTCAAGGCTGATGTGTTCAAGTAGAGAACCTAAAGATAATACACATAAAAACATGAAACACTATCATCACTGAACAACACAGCATAAAACAAAGCTAATCTAAGAACAACATCAAGCAGGGAAGGAATGATGGGACATTTCTTTTAAACCACACATCTTCCTCACATCATCAACATTAAAATGCTCTAATGTAACTTCATCTTCTGGCACTCACACTACAGACATTGCTTTCTTGGAAAGTGTCAAATAAAAGAAATCGCATTCTTCCAAACGAGGCCTCGTACCTCATGGCAGTACATGACAGTCTGTGTCACGATCGTGTACAAGGTCGCGACAGCCGAAAGACGTCAGTTTAATGAGCGCACACGCCTGTCATCAAACTTTGGAGATGAGGCTGTTATTCATGCAGCAGCTGCAGCGTGTTTACACAGATAAATGTTGACTCAACAGGTAACGCTTTACTTTAGCCTTTAAAGAATAGATAGCGAGGTGTTTATTTTGGAGTACATCGCACAGTTCTCTACGGGCTGAACCGCTTTACTCTGTTCTTGACGAGGCGGATGTGCTCTATATCTACAGGAATACTTTCTGGTAAAGGTGAGCTTTTAGAAAAGTTTGAAGAAAAGTTTCTGAAAATATCAAAATTAAGGACATATATGCATTTTAAAGAGTCACTTCACATCCCTTGAAAATCGTGTTTCTGTTGACCTCCAGGGGTTTAACTGCTCACCTTGCCGTAGTGACGTACACGTGTACTCCACTGTTGGGTGTGGTTACAGGTGCAACACTTCTGACCCCACCCAACCACAGCCAGCAGTGGTTTCAAGCCGAGAGGACAGCGAAACACTAACGTTAAAGGCGCACTGTGGAGTTTTCTTGTAAACAAACAAAACAAACTGCATTGCGTGAATCCTCAAACCAACATGTTGAATGCAAGTCCTTATAAAACTTTCTCTAAGCTGATGAAAAGCTGGTCAAAACATTCCTCCATAGTGCAACTAGTAGTAAAAAAACTCAACATGGTACCTTTAAAGAAACAGTTTGACATTTTGGAGAAAAGATTTTTCTTTCTTGCCGAGAGTTAGATTTTCAGATTGATGCCACTTTCATGTCTGTATGTAGCATCCAGTTAGCTTAGCATAAAGACTGGAAACAGCTAGCCTGGTCCTGTCCAAAGGTAACAAAATCCATCTACCAACACCTAAAGCTCACTGATTATTATTAAGCAGGAACCTTCAGGTCTGAAAAGTGAAGCCAATGCTCAAGTGCCTTAAACCTGCATTCTCTCTAACAGCCTGCAGGGGGCGACTCAACCGGCTGCAAAAGATGTCAGATTGCGTAGAAGTCTATGAGAAAATGTTTCTACTTCTCAGCTGATTTATTCCCTCAGTAAACACTTTCCTGATGAGTTTATGGTCTCAGTCGCTAGTTTCAAGTCTTCTTCTACACAGCATGATGTTCATTTAGTAAATTATGGTCCCATTTAGAGGAACATACACCAGAAAGCACAACTTGTATCTGCTGCTCTATGTACATTAAACCTGCGCTGGTTTCAGGTAAGTATGTTTGGTTTTAAGCCTGTTTTTAGCTAGCCAAAATTAGCATCACAGCTAATATCACAGTTAACATGAATTACAGATGCACCTTGCTAACCAAGCTAGCTAGTGCCACCCTCTCATCCAAATATGGTTATGTCAGGTGCCTGGTTCCTAAAAAAACCAAGACGGTGAATTACCTAAAATGCGACCTGTTCCTTTAACAAAACTTTAAGAGGGCATGATGGATTATTGGAGCATTTGATTTTTAATTTATCCTTGTGTCCACACGACGGTCTGAAAACCTGAAGAAGTTATGATTATTATTATCTTTATTTTTGGACTTGGCTACTTGCAGTCATGCACACCATAATAAAAATATCCTCATCATTATCACACACGTTAACGACATGAAGACACTGTTCTTTTCCTCTACACATTCACACTGTAAACTCATACAAGCCTCTGTGTATGTTGGAGTACTTCCCTCTGTGTGTTTCTGGTTGTTTAAGCAGGAATGGTTTGTTGTGAACGTCACAAGCGTCGAGACAGTTACAGCAGCACATCATCACTATACTGTATGTATGCAGTGACACTTCACTGAAACAGGAAGGAAGCGGCAGGACTGCTGGAGATACCGATGAGTGTGTCTGGTTAATGTTTGGCTTCTCGGGGGTAAAACTCCGCTAAGGTGCTCTGAGGGATCCTCTTCAGCATCTCCTTGGGGAAGATCCTCATGAGCTGCCATCCGATGTCCAGAGTCTCAAACACACTCCTGTTCTCGTAGGCACCTGGACACAGAATCACATGTAGACATTTAGACTTCTAAAACCCAACCCATATGATCCTGTAGTGTGAGGGGATTACAGACATAATCTTGAGGTCGCCAAAATCGGGGAGCCTCTGATCAGAAACCCGCAACAGCCAATGAGAGGAAGCTGAGCGGGAACCGTCCCCAGCGTGTTGTGTTTCTGCTCTATAAAACGTATAGACCTGCTGATTCCCTCTTCTCAGAATGAAGTTCATCCACAGTTTGATTCTCTTCTTTTTATTTTCTGTGCAAAACACAGCACACACACAAGGTCAACCAGCTGACGACGACAGTCTGCCTCCATGTTTGTTTCTGTCTATGTCTATGTCTTTGTTTCATCATGTATCCCAAGTCCCCAGAACCGCATCTCTGAAAGCCTTTAGTATAAACGCCAAGTTTGTCATCCTGGATCTGGACTGAACCGTCTGGTGTGTGCGTTCTTAAGATTAAAATTTTAAACATCATTAATTCTGTCTGTTTATAAAATCTGTTAAGATCTGAAAATCCTCTAGTTTGCACCCAGCATTAAATTACTTTTCAAAACTTATTTCCAATATGTGTTATCAGTTTTATTATTATTGTTGTTGTTTTTATCTTATCAGTGACCAGATCGGAAGACCCCGACTACACCCACCCTCCCAAAGTACGCAAAATTTTTTATCTCATCTTATTTTAGTGGATATCTTTTCGTTTGTGTTATTTTAATTGTCTGATTTTATTGGCCTCATTGCTTCCTGAAGTGTTTTAATCCTCGTTCAACCACGTAAAGCACTTTGTAACTTTGATTTAAAAGTGCTATATAAATACAGTTTATTAATAATATTATTATTATTTATTATTAGGGGGACTGAAAAGAAATGTATTGCGATTACTGCAGCTTATTGATTTTTAAATCGTAATCAAAAGTGCGAGTGAAAGCGTGAGTCTTTAGATGAGTGCTGAGTGAAACACGTTGCTCTTGTCAATAGATCCTCGAATCTGCTTTTACTGGTAGAGTGTGTGTTCTCTACATACACCTTTTCATCTGTTGTCCCTAGATCTGGATCTTCGTTCTTCAGGAGAGGCTGTACAGGTTGTAAAGCTACTCTCGTACATTTACAAACAATACCAAATAAAATGTAGTGGGCTAAATCAATTACTTTCAAATATAAAATTAAATAGTCTAATTAATTGCTTGACTGATTGTTTCAGTTCTATGCCCCACTGCACCTTGGGAGATGAAGTTTTTCTCAAACTTGGTCAGGAACTCCAGATAGAGCAGGTCATCAGCTGTCAGAGCCTCCTCCCCCACCACTGCCTTCATGGCCTGGACGTCCTTCCCTATGGCATAACACGCATACTACACACACACACACACACACACACACACTTTCAGAGTGCGATGGCAAAGGTAAGCGTGTTCAGATTGAAACAGGAAGTGTGTGTATGAACTTACGAGC
>NC_060162.1:1729589-1733663 GCF_021292245.1 Micropterus dolomieu
GTCAGAGCCTCCACCCACACACACACCTTCATGGCCTGGACGTCCTTCCCTATGGCATAACACGCATACTACACACACACACACACACACACACACACTTTCAGAGTGCGATGGCAAAGGTAAGCGTGTTCAGATTGAAACAGGAAGTGTGTGTATGAACTTACGAGCTGGTTGGAAACATCAGAGTGGTCTCTGCGGGTCATTCCCTCCCCGATGGCAGACTTCATCAGACGAGAGAGAGACGGCAGCACGTTGATGGGAGGATAAATCTAAACCAGCGGAAGGAAAGACAAGGTCACTGAGATGGTAGAAGAAAGAAACTTCATCGACTCTTTTATATCCTACGAGTCACCAGCTGCCCACACACAGCCCGCCCAGGCTCCAGAGGAAGTTAAATAGATCTGCACGAGGAGCCTCTGACAGTCAAGGCTGTTGTTTGTTCGTTAGAGCAACAAGGCAGATTAGCAGCATGTCGTGTAGGCCTATGTATTAAAAAATGTGGCTCAAATGCTCTGGTTGTTTTTGGTGACATGACATTTGTAAGATGAAGTTCAGTCATGTGTCGATTAATTCGTAAACATTACAAAGAGGCGTCACAATCCATCACACCTCCACACTTTCTGGAAGTGATTGCTGAACCAGCTTCATATGCACAGAAACAAAATGGTTGAATATAAAACAAATCTCAGACAGTAAATCTAATTTACATGGACGGCTCAGAGAGAATGTGGCTGGCACACTGGTAAACCACCAGGGCGCAGCCAAATTTACAACAACAAGTCCCAAGTCTAGACCAATATCTTCCAATTCAAATCCCAAGACCAACATGTCCTGAGTCAAGACTAATAAGTCCAAAATCAATTCCAGAGTCAAGACCAGCAAGTCACAATTGAGGTCGCAAATCAAGACCAACATATCACATGTAAAGTCTTAAGTCTAGACCAATATCTTCCAATTCAAATCCCAAGTCCAAGTCAAGACCAACATGTCCCAAGTCAAGTCTAAAAACACCAAAATCAATTCCCAAGTCAAGACCAGCAAGTCACAATTGAGGTCGCAAATCAAGACCAACATATCACATGTAAAGTCTTAAGTCTAGACCAATATCTTCCAATTCAAATCCCAAGTCCAAGTCAAGACCAACATGTCCCAAGTCAAGTCTAAAAACACCAAAATCAATTCCCAAGTCAAGACCAGCAAGTCACAATTGAGGTCGCAAATCAAGACCAACATATCACATGTAAAGTCTTAAGTCTAGACCAATATCTTCCAATTCAAATCCCAAGTCCAAGTCAAGACCAACATGTCCCAAGTCAAGTCTAAAAACACCAAAATCAATTCCCAAGTCAAGACCAGCAAGTCACAATTGAGGTCGCAAATCAAGACCAACATATCACATGTAAAGTCTTAAGTCTAGACCAATATCTTCCAATTCAAATCCCAAGTCCAAGTCAAGACCAACATGTCCCAAGTCAAGTCTAAAAACACCAAAATCAATTCCCAAGTCAAGACCAGCAAGTCACAATTGAGGTCGCAAATCAAGACCAACATATCACATGTAAAGTCTTAAGTCTAGACCAATATCTTCCAATTCAAATCCCAAGTCCAAGTCAAGACCAACATGTCCCAAGTCAAGTCTAAAAACACCAAAATCAATTCCCAAGTCAAGACCAGCAAGTCACAATTGAGGTCGCAAATCAAGACCAACATATCACATGTAAAGTCTTAAGTCTAGACCAATATCTTCCAATTCAAATCCCAAGTCCAAGTCAAGACCAACATGTCCCAAGTCAAGACTAAAAACACCAAAATCAATTCCCATGTCAAGACCAGCAAGTCACAAATCATGTCCCAAGTCAAGAACACCTAGTCGCAAATCAGGTCCCAAGTCAAGACCACCTAGTCGCAAATCAGGTCCCATGTCAAGACCACCTAGTCTCAAATCAGGTCTCAAGTCAAGACCACCTAGTCTCAAATCAGGTCCCAAGTCAAGACCACCTAGTCTCAAATCAGGTCCCATGTCAAGACCACCTTTTCACAAATCAGGTCCCAAGTCAAGACCACCTAGTCGCAAATCAGGTCCCAAGTCAAGACCACCTAGTCTCAAATCAGGTCTCAAGTCAAGACCACCTTTTCACAAATCAGGTCCTATGTCAAGGCCACCTTTTCACAAATCAGGTCCCAAGTCAAGACCACCTAGTCTCAAACCAGGTCCCATGTCAAGACCACCTTTTCACAAATCAGGTCCCAAGTCAAGACCACCTAGTCACAAATCAGGTCCCAAGTCAAGACCACCTAGTTTCAAATCAGGTCCCATGTCAAGACCACCTTTTCACAAATCAGGTCCCAAGTCAAGACCACCTAGTCACATATCATGTCCCATGTCAAGACCACCTTTTCACAAATCAGGTCCCAAGTCAAGACCATCTAGTCACAAATCAGGTCCCAAGTCAAGACCACCTAGTCACATATCATGTCCCATGTCAAGACCACCTTTTCACAAATCAGGTCCCAAGTCAAGACCATCTAGTCACAAATCAGGTCCCAAGTCAAGACCACCTAGTCACATATCATGTCCCATGTCAAGACCACCTTTTCACAAATCAGGTCCCAAGTCAAGACCATCTAGTCACAAATCAGGTCCCAAGTCAAGACCACCTAGTCACATATCATGTCCCATGTCAAGACCACCTTTTCACAAATCAGGTCCCAAGTCAAGACCATCTAGTCACAAATCAGGTCCCAAGTCAAGACCACCTAGTCACATATCATGTCCCATGTCAAGACCACCTTTTCACAAATCAGGTCCCAAGTCAAGACCATCTAGTCACAAATCAGGTCCCAAGTCAAGACCACCTAGTCACATATCATGTCCCATGTCAAGACCACCTTTTCACAAATCAGGTCCCAAGTCAAGACCATCTAGTCACAAATCAGGTCCCAAGTCAAGACCACCTAGTCACATATCATGTCCCATGTCAAGACCACCTTTTCACAAATCAGGTCCCAAGTCAAGACCATCTAGTCACAAATCAGGTCCCAAGTCAAGACCACCTAGTCACATATCATGTCCCATGTCAAGACCACCTTTTCACAAATCAGGTCCCAAGTCAAGACCATCTAGTCACAAATCAGGTCCCAAGTCAAGACCACCTAGTCTCAAATTAGGTCCCAAGTCAAGACCACCTAGTCTCAAATCAGGTCCCATGTCAAGACCACCTTTTCACAAATCAGGTCCCAAGTCAAGACCATCTAGTCACAAATCAGGTCCCAAGTCAGGACCACCTAGTCTCAAATCAGGTCCCATGTCAAGACCAACATGTCACATGTGAAGTCCCAAGTCTAGACCAAGATCTTACAATTCAAATCCCAAGTCCAAGTCAAGATAAACCAGTACCAATAAGTTGATTTTGCTGAATCTAAAATCATTTGATTCGTGAACTGAGTCTGACTGGAAGTTCTGACCTGACCTTTCCACATGGTGGGAATTGTTGGGTCTCTGTAAATAATACTACAAAGAGTACGGTCTAGACCTGCTCTGTGAAAAGTGACATGAGATAACATTTGAATATTACATTATATCTATTTAGACACTTTTAGCCAAAGCCTCCAATAAATGCAACCATGTGGATATAATCCAGTTTTTTGTTTTGTTTGTTTTATTAATGGGCCACGGTAATGTGTAGAGTTTCTGCTGATGTCAAAGGGGAACTCGTTCTAAAGGATAGAAATGAATCTGCGACACTGCTCTTCTTTACCTGTCTGTTGTGAAGTTGTCTGTCCACATAGATTTGTCCCTCAGTGATGTAACCAGTCAGGTCGGGAATAGGATGGGTGATGTCTGAGAGACACGAGAACACACTGTAAGAACGCTGCAGTCATTAGCATTAGGAGCTTGTGGCTGAACATGTGTGTACCGTCATTGGGCATGGTGAGGATGGGGATTTGGGTGATGGAGCCGTTACGTCCTTCTACTCTGCCAGCTCTCTCATAGATGGTGGCCAAATCTGTGTACATGTAACCAGGAAATCCTCGCCGGCCCGGCACCTCCTCCCTGGCTGCAGACACCTGAGA